>NC_092631.1:42706213-42762308 GCF_039555335.1 Amphiura filiformis | reverse complement strand
TTGCAGTTCAAATGCATCATGATCATGATTGTGGCCTAGTCGAGCTAGGCCTGCATGCCAGTCGGTCTGCTGACTCGCCGCGGCACAAAAATACCTCCAATTTTGCACAAAACAATCCATGATGTCAAATTGTCACATCCAAAGTGTCGCCATGAACGTCAGCTTCAACTTCTCCAGCCAAAGTTTTTGCATTGATAATCAGGTTTCATGTAATCATGAAATTAAACCTTGTTTAATGTGTATTCCCATTGCCACAGCATAACGGTTTTCCAACTTGTCTTCTACGATAAAGCTGCTGATGAGCGCTGAGGCTACAACCTATAATTAAAGACCGAATTAAAAAAAAGACTAGTTTGCGTCTGACGTCATGACAAACGCAAGCCGTGATTGGTTGCTGACCTGCGCAGTATGGCATTTTTGGTCTGCAACATATGAGCTTGAAAATATTCTAATGCATAATTCATGAACTTGATAGACCCACGCCATTGGCGCCATGTGCTAGGTGTTTCTAGAATCCCTATAGAATAAGATTAATTTTAATGCTAATTTATTGCACATGCTGAGGAAGCGTGATTACCTTTTTGAACATTCGGAAATGGCTATAGGCGAATTTATGTATGGCGCAGAGAGGTTGGGGATATATATTGGGCTCTCAATATTGGGCGGAAATTAGAGTACTTGTCAGAATATAAATTTGTACAATCGGCCTACATGCCGCGCAATGTGCGGCATTTTAGGTGTCAATTTCAAAGCAAACTACCTCCTGCGGAGGCAGAAAAAAACTGTAAAAATGTGTTATAGTCAGTTTGTATGATGTACGCCTAGCCGCGCCTATGGCCGGCTTCATTGCTGTTCAAATACATGTACTAAAGTATTGCAATTTTATTGTGTTGATATAATTCGGAATAATTCGTTTTTAAGTATTTGCTTCCCCAATTCCCATGCGTGGTTGGTCATGTTGGTGGTATGTATGTCAGTTTTTTTACATCCTACTGAATACTGTTGCAATAATTTTGCATGCATACCCATGACCGTTTCAAGACTATGACTGAGAAATTTGCTTTTTGTTTGTTAAGATAAAAATAAAAAATAAAATGCAAGAATCATCTTTCCCCACACAATACTTCTTACAAACAAGGTGTTGATATTGGCCCTTTCGATGCAAGACAAAGCACAAATGAAGGAAACAAAACAAAACAATAATGTTTTTGATTTTTATTCAATTACACATACAAAAAAGTAATGGCCTATGAAAAGACCCCCCTAAATATAATAATATTAATATTATTTTAGTCCTGAATACAAAATATAATAAACAAGCATAAACGAATCTGATACGAAAATTTGATACTCTGAAACGTTACAATCGTAATTTTCAGTCAAAAAATCCACGAGAAATGACTCTTGATACAACTTAGGCCTATATTTAAAAAACAGAAACGGCTGCCTGCATCTGGAACTCTTCATATCTGAAAGTTTGAAGGTCTTATTTCATACATCAGAATTATCTGCAAGATTGCAAGATGACTTTAGGTGACCGTGGCCCTATTGGCTAATGCACACATTTAGATTTTCTTTCTATTTAAATATATGTTAAAGCTCATGCCCTGTAGATTACATTCGGTTCTTGAGATATGGCCTGTCAAAATGGCGCGAAACCAAAACAAAAAATTGGCAACAACTTTCTTTTTATTTTCTATATTTTTGACAAGTCCAATTGCCAGATGATTTTCTAATTACGTGCATGAATTATGCAAAGTAAAGATTTCAGATACAATTAAAAGAGCTATGGTACTGAGGCATGGTACATGGGTAGAACACACACTATACTACAAAATTACGGTTGCCTTTTGGCAAATTTCAATTTGCATAATTAATTAGGGCCACTTATTAGAAAAGTTGATTAGGGCCCTAATTAATTATGCAAATGGAAATTTGCCAAAGGCATCCATGGGTTTTATATCTTATTTTGTAGCCGATCTGAACATTTTACTTTGTATAATTCTTGCATATATAATTAGAAAATAAGGCCTAACTGACAACATTGCATAACAAAAATAAAAGAAATTTGTTGCCAACTTCTTGGTTTCGCGCCATTTTGACAGGCCATATTTTGGAAACCGAATATCCGATTAAAATATAATTTTCAGTCTTGTAATCAGGAGAGAATGGACTCACATATTTCAATCAGACAAAAATCTATATCCAATAGCGTTACCTTAAAGCTAGCATTATAAGTGTCTCCTTAAGGGTTGGGGTATGAACGTTTGGACAGTATTTATTTTGGGACATTAGAGCACATCAGACATATCGAATTGCATTCTGAATACGAAGAATGTCATTCTGATATCAAATATTTTTGATTTTTTGAAATTCGCAATTTAATACACATTTTATGGCAAATCATTAAAAATTGATATTTTTGATATTTAACAGTACTGAGGTGCTCTCATGTCCCACAAAAAATACTGTCGAAACGCAATAAACGCTCATTTTAGATCCCTTAACTAATAACAAAAGGTGCCCACTGGTATCTTGGAGGCATTGTCTTTTTTAAAAGACATTTCTTGTTATATTTAAAACAGATTATTAAGTGTTATAATGTAGAAGAATATTAGTTGTTAATTAAAAGAAAATAGCACCAGCAAAACAGGAAAGTAAAACACATAAACAAAGGTCCACATCAAATCCAGAATTAAAGCGATTTTACAGATTGCACAAAACTAATACATATTTAAACTAGTGGCAAATGGTGGTCATAGACCACAAACCTAGCTGGGGCATGTTGGTGTTGTGGAGGTATCTGACCCCTACAAAATGTTCCAAAAATGCTCCCCTGGTCATGGGGTTTGTTTTCACCAAGTTTGAGTCCCGTACTCCTAACAGATGTCCAAAAAAATTCAATTCTAAGATTTGACCCCAGATGACCTTTGACCTGACCTATGCATGATGTTCCATAATGTTCCCCTGGTCTTGAGGTTTGTTGTCACCATGTTTAAGCCCCGTACCTTTAATTCGTTTTTAAGTATTTGCTTCCCCAATTCCCATGCGTGGTTGGTCATGTTGGTGGTATGTATGTCAGTTTTTTTACATCCTACTGAATACTGTTGCAATAATGTTGCATGCATACCCATGACCGTTTCAAGACTATGACTGAGAAATTTGCTTTTTGTTTGTTAAGATAAAAAAATTCAATTCTAAGATTTGACCCCAGATGACCTTTGACCTGACCTATGCATGATGTTCCATAATGTTCCCCTGGTCTTGAGGTTTGTTGTCACCATGTTTAAGCCCCGTACCTCTTACAGATATCCAGAAAATGAAATTCTACGATTTGACCCCAGATGACCTTTGACATGACCCTTGCACAGTGTTCCAAAATGTTCCCCAGGTCAGTAAGTTTGTTGTTGTGGAGTTTGAGCCCCGTACCCCTAACAGATGTCCAGAAAATGCATTTAGAAAATTTGACCTCTACATGACCTTTGACCTGACCCCTGCAAAATGTTCCCTGGTCATGAGATTTGTTGTCACTGAGTTTGAGCCCCATACCCCTTGCAGATATCCAGAAAATGAAGTTATAAAGATTTTACCCCAGATAACCTTTGACCTGACCCCTGCAAAGTGTTCCAACATGTTCCCCTGATCATTAAGTTTGTTGTCACCAAGTTTGAGCCCCGTACCCCTTACAGATGTCCAGGAAATGCGTTTCTAAAATTTGACCTCTGCATGACCTTTGACCTGACCCCCGCAAAATGTTCCCTTGGTCATGAGATTTATTGTATTGAGTTTGAGCCCCATACCCCTTACAGATGTCCAGATAATGCAATTGTAAGATTTTACCCCTTAATGACCTTTGACCCCAATTCTGTGTGCAAGGTATGGGCACTGGTAAAGCCGATGCACATGTGTAAGTGACGACATTGTGCTATGTAATATGTGGCAGAAGAAGCATTTTGAAGATATTTGGTTATATACCGAAAATGCCCCTTTAATGACATTTGATCCCAATTCTGTTTGCACCCTATGGGCACTGGATATAGCCGATACGTGTGTGCAAGTTACGTAATTGTAGGGTGTAATATGTAGGAGGAGAAGCATTTTGAAGTTTTGTTGCCAGAAGAAGAAAGAAAGAAGAATCGGAGAGCATTACAGTACCTAGCTGGGGGGTGTAAACCCCCAGCTAGGTAAGAACATCATTGCTCACAGAAGCAATTTTCTATGACACATAAATAAATCATTCATACGATATTTTCAACATGGTTAAGGGGTGGGGTATGAACCTTTGGACAGTATTTATTGTGGGACATTAGAGTACATCAGACATATCAAATTGCATTCTGAATTTTATGGCAAATGATGACTCATTTGCATCACTATTGGATGTGTGAAACCCTGCACTCAAGAAGGAATTTGTGTGCACTTATTTACTGGTGCCCATGTGCACGCTGCTAGACATTCAGCACCATGAACTGTTCTGATTAACCATGCATGTTTGATGATGTTTGATGAGTTAACCCTTTGCATACATTAACATTTGTTTTGATTTGGAGCATGCCAATTTTGTTTTAGAGATGTCAGTTGACTCTCCTTTTATTTGCATGACAGTACATTTGCGTGTTATTAGTGTATTTGATTTGCTTTGGATGCTAGATGCCTTCTGTGCAACTGGACTTGCACTAGCACCACAAATTCTAGACGTTTTGATTGCACTGCTTATATTACTGCACTGAGAGTGGATGGATCTGATTTGAAGTGTACACCTATTTGCGTGCTAGTGTATGCATTCCATGCCTTTGATTTGCTGTGAACCCTAACCGCAATTTGGGCAATTGGACCCGAACTAGCACCACCCTAGACATTTGATTGCACTACCTACTGTTCTTGCGAGTGGATGATTTGTGTTTGCAAGTACCCAGAAACCTGACTTATAAAGCCTCTGCTGCACTTTAAAGCCATATTATAACATTTGCTGAGAAGAACGCCCTCAAAAATATTTTAAATTCAGGTTTTTACACGATTGTAATGTACTTTAGTAAACAAAGATTCTCTGCAAAAATCAAGACTTTAGGTGCTGTAGTTTTGTCAAAATCCGAGAATTTAAATAAACCGCCGGAATCAGCGTTTTATTATTACGATAGAAATATTAGTCGAACGCGTATGTCAACACAATACTACGTACACACACGCCAGAGGGTCGTACCATATTACAACCGCCGCCGGCGTGACATGCATTGGCGCTAGTTGTAAATTCTGATTTTCTTTGCTTTACCTCACTTGTTCGGCTCAAAATTAAAAGGGACATATCTGACAGTAAATGCTAATATTTGATTGAAAATTAATACTAATCTATTTTTAAAGAAATGTTATAATATGGCTTTAACTCATATTTGAATGCTGCTGTGCTGTTGCCTCATCCTGCTTCCTGCTTTGACATTAATGTGAACAGAACAGAGATCTATGCATGATCCTTAACAAGTGCTTGTTATGTTTTTGTGCTTGTTACAGATCCACCTGTGAACCAAGAGCCGGACATCATACTGGACATCTACTCCCTGCCCCCTGCCTGACCCCATTCCCCTCGCCGCTGCCGACAACCTTATCTTTATATATATTTGATTATTGTGAGTGTGATTTGTGACTAAATGTAAAGGAAGAAGGAACAATTCTTCTTTATTTGATTGTCAAGTGACTACTGTGGATGTTTGTGAACTGAACTTACTGTTCATAAAGGAAGAGGTGCTCCTACACAAAAAGAGGATATTCCAATACGAAACGAAACGAAACGATAGCTATCTTGCTCCTGACCGAGTTCAGGATGTATTTCAAGAGAAGGATTGCGTTGCCTTTTATTTTCATTCTCAGTGCTTATTCCATTGTGCAATTGTTTGTCAACTATCATCTTGGAAACATTGTAAATAAGCAATCAAAAGTGATAAAAGAGACTATACCCGCAATTAAAATCAAGGAAACATTTTCGACAAATCAGCCGATGAATTCTAGCAACTTTGCAACAAGCCAGGACGATGTGTCAGGTAAGGTATATATTTGTTTATTTCTATGTATTATCTCTGCATTTTTTTGTTGTAATTTTGAGAAGCAGTACAAAATATGGTTCCAGCATGCATAAGTTATGGATGTACCCAAATCGTTTCTTATTATTCCTTTTAATCTGTATCACTAAGTAACCCTATATGGATTATTTCATGATCAACGCTCTGCAGGGTCTATTGTTCTATTGTTCCCGATTAGAGCGCTGACATATTGGAAAATTCTGCCAATCAATATTCATGAGAGTATACATTCAACGTCCAGTTTTCGAAATTGGGTGACTTGTGTTTGGCATGTGTGACTGGGCGTTTTAATTACGTAACGAATAAAGGCATTGACATCATCGAATGGCTGCCTAGTGCTGTTATGTGTTTGGTTAGTATATAGGCCTAATAATTATTATTAAATGTATTCAGCATTCCTTTCTTTTCCCTTCTATGTACTTATTCTTTCTTAGGCCTACACTTTACACTCCCTCGCTCTCCTTGTTCTCTTTCACCGTATCTCTCTCTCTCTCATTCCCATCATTTTCCTTATATTTCTATTTATCTATTTGTCTTTATTATATCTTTTCATTTCTCCCTTCCTCCAGCCCTCTCTTATTCTCCATATCCCCTCCTCCCCTCTTCCTCCCTCATCTCCTCCCAAAACTTCTCACAGGGGTGAATCTGCCCCTTCCCAACCCCTCCCCTCATTGGGTACGCCACTATTTCTATACCAATCTCCTACTTAAAATAAAATTAAATGGGAATTTCTTAAAAACAACCTTTATAGGCCTATACTTATGCTTACATGTATACGTATAGCGATTGCCAATATAGTGTAATATAGATATGTGGAAATGGCAGCCTTCATACATTATAATGTGTAATCGATCAGCAAGAGCATTCAATTGATTTAAATGAATCGCCTAAAGTCAGGTGTGTGGAAAAGATGATTGCATCGACAGCTAAAGCATCCTTTATATACTTCAGACCCACACAAGCACACATTTAGGATACGTGGGAACAATGGTCCACTTTGCACATGACTGCCCTTACACATGACATGACATGATGGTCACTTATTGATACTTGCCTGTTGTGTAGAGCATTAATAATGATGCCGGATCAGTCACCAATTTAATGGCGGAACCCGTTTGTTCGAAACAATGGTACCACTTTTATGAATAGCCTGTCGCAACTTCTAATCGGCATCAAACGAACAAAGCATTATATAATCTATTGCGACTCTATTTCTATTAAAAGCTCATTGTCTATGATCACATAAACACTGTACCCTTGTGTTTCAAACGACACAATGTAAAACTTATATCACACACTTGATTACGTAACAGTATTAGCATAAAATCAATAACAGTCACTGGCTGAAAATGAGTCGTTTTTGTTAAGGGAAATAAGATGCTGAAATGAGGTTTTGTTTTATACATTTAGAGTATGGAGAGTCGAGTGCTGATTTTTGAAATAGTAGTAGAACACAAACCTCTAGCTCATATAACTATCTTTGTCGGGCTGGAAAGGTTTCCGTTTATTTATAATGTGTGGTCAAATATGTGTTATTTTTGACAAAAAACAAGGCCTTTCTTCCCAAAAACTCTAAAATTGCCAACAATAGCAAACATTTTTCGTGCCAGTTCTATTGACTAATCTCCAGGTATTATCCTAGAAAATATTTCAAATTTTTTTATTTATTTGAGGCCGAGAACGTCCATAAAAATCACATGAATTATTAAACTTCTATTTACACGGGCCTAGCATTTTATAATATTTCGATCCCTATTAACTTGAAATTTGATTTGCATTAGTTATCATTGCCATGATTGCTCTCACATGTTACCAGTCATTTACATGGGCCTAGCATTTTGTAATATTTCAATCTATGATAACTTGAAATTTGATTTGCATTAGTTATCATTGCTCGCACATGTTACCAGTCAATTACACGGGCCTAGCATGGTGTAATGTTTCAATCCCTATTAACTTGAAATTTGATTTGCATCAGTTATCATTGCTCTCACATGTTACCAGTCAATCAATCAATCAATCAGTTGCCAGTCTGAAGAAGATGATAGATTGATTATCATAGAAACGTCACTGAATACGTGAGTAAATATACCATCTTTTACTACTGGATTTGATATAATGAACCTTCAAAACCATTTTAACAACAATCCAGATGAACTTGTTCAAAGAATCAATCAATCAATCAGTCTTTATTTCATTCAAAATACAACAATACAATAACAGCAAAACAACACATTTGAATGAGGAGATGCTCAGAAGGCCAAAACGGCCTGAACAAGCACCCCCTTAACCTCAGCCTAAGTTTCTTAATTTGTCTAATAAAATACAATTACATACACACAAACACCCCCCCCCCCCCCCCCCCACCCTCTTTCATACATTCATGTAGAACGAACCATGGAAATAGTAGATGAGAAGGAATCACAACTAACCATCATCAAAGTTCCAATCACATTGCCGACATGTACATTGACGTTTCTATACACGTCAACCGCTATAGTTATATCATAATCCTCGGGATTATATCCCAACACGATGGTCATCGGTGACGTAACATTTCTATGACATGACATTTTCAATTCTAAAGCTGCAGTCAAGCGACCAATGCTTATGGACTAAATGCGGCCTTGTGAGCAGGAAAGGGAGGGAAATATGAATGCATTATGGGACAGGTGGGATAAAATAGCCAAAAATAATGCCTTGTGGGAAGGATGTATTACCAAAATCGGAAGTAGAAAGTCATATATTTGAAACATTTAGGGGCAAATTTACCTATGTGGGTGGTCTGGGGCACATGTGAAGGCAATTTCATAGAATTGATTTTCCGTTTGTCTTATGATAGAATCTGTTCCCATTTTTCGGAAACAATCGGAACAACTTGTTTTATACCTTTACATTTTAATTAAATTTGGGGTCAGCGAAAATACGATTATCCTTACAAAATGAAAAACTTTTTAAAAAGTGTCTTTAGTCGAAAATACAACGTATTTTGATTAAATTTCCCAATATTTGTATTGTTTTGACTTCTCTGCATCTGAAAATGCAGAAATCTGTTGCAAATGTTTATAAAATCCAGTCTAAATGAACGTTAAAAGTGCGCTTCATCAACTAAGGTCACAACTACCGGTTCAAAATTTGTTTGTGCGCAAAGATTTATTGCTATGAATTTCCAGTTATGCTACCAAATCACGCTGATGGCGGCAATATGAGTGTCCTCAAAAGGGAATTTGTTGAGTCCTCTTCCTTTGTAATGAAGAATAGATAAGCGGGATTAGTCACAGGCGATCGATTTCGTTGTGATTCCTTCTCATCTACTATTTCCATGAACGAACTAAGCAGGAAAAAAATGATGAATAAAGAACATGCAGAATATAAGTGTAAGACAAATTAGGATTTCATAACATATGCTCACGTATATCGCAAAAGAAAGCTGACATTTTGTGAATATAGTATAAATGCTAAGAGATCAGTTAATTTTAATCGATTTTTTGTTTTAAAAGGGAGAAAAATAAAAATAAGTAAGTCATTATATTGTAATCGGTTTAATTTGGGAGATAACTAATGCCATTTGCAATTTTTGTGAGTCGTGGAAAAATGCAGTTGCGCAAAGTTAAATAAAATAACAGTTTACAGTAATTGACAGAACACCTTACAGAAGTTTTTGGCAACAAAAACCGTGTGCTTGCTTAAAGAACGAACTGAAATGACCTCTAAGATCTCATGATCTTACACCTCTGGATTTCTTTTTGCGGGGCTATCTGAATTCAAATGTTTTAACAAGTCCTGCTAAAGATATTGATGAACTCCAGAGACACAATATGAACAAGTTGATATACTCAAGTAGGACATACCTCTCATAAGACGTGATGTGAATACCATGTTGAGAAGCGCTGATATCTGCATACAGGAATGGTGATCATGCCCTGTTGGCCATGTTGAAGACTAACCCTGGGGGAGGGACACTTCAATATGAAATGGAAATAGCTATAGTGTTGGCACTTTCGCAGTAAGGGGCATTCAGTGAGAGCGAAATGGGATCATTTGGTGAGAGCATGTTTTATGGCATTTGGTGATAGCAAAATGTACAAAATATGGAGAGATGGACCGTTTGTACAAAATGTACAAAATATGAGAGACGGACCGTTTGTATCATTTTTAAATGGGGTCTTTAGGTGAGAGCCAAAAAGGCCTTGAAAATTGAATTTCTAGTTATAAATGGCTTCAAATAGCTTTGTTATTTTCAAAGAAGTAACAAAATCTGTGATATATGTCTCGTTGATGTTCAAATTGAAATATAAGGGTCATTGAGTGACAGAACGAAAGGAAAAATATATTGGTCTTTGGGTGACAGAGCATGTGCTCATAAAAAGTATGGGGTCTGTGGATGACAGCGGTGCTGAAAAAGTGGGTCTTAACAGCCCTAAATATGCATCACCTTCAAAGTGGGACCCCCCCCCCCGAGACTAACACTGTTAATTACTTAAAAGAACGTGCTTAAACATGTGATTTTCATGTTGCTTCTGATTTTATTTGACTTAGTGTAACTGCATTTCTACTCGACTCGCAAAAATAGCAACTGCGTCCTTATTAATGGGCATACGCCAGTGATTTTACAGTTGTGGGTGGACGAGATGTTGCTTCAGCTATCAACTATAGCATAGAATTTTGACCAAATATCTCATACTTTGTAATCTAGGGCCATTTTTTTAATCTGCATACTTTATTTTCAGTGATACCCTGTATAACGGATGCGGTCAAATGATTGGCGGGATTACCAACCATTTTGCAGTCTCCTTCGCAGCCAGTTTGGTTACGCTCCCTCCACACAAGCAGTCTGCCAATGATAACGAACTGATCCTTTGTGCTTGGCTAACTGTTTTCTGACAACGTCATCCAGCTTGACGTCAAACAAAGTTTCAATTGGTCGATCGACTATACGGCTACTTAATTATTCATGAGCAATTTTGACCCGCCATCTCGCCAGCTGACTGAGGTCAATCAAGTTCCCGTATGTACAGCTCTACAGCTACGTACGTGTAGCCAATCAGAAACGGCGTTGTAAGTGGCCATTGGCAGACTGTTTGTGTGGAGGGAGCGTAACCAAACTGGTTGCGGAGGAGACTAACCATTTGGGAGTCATTACGTAGTCGGATCATTAGCCAGTTCAGGTCTTTCGTAATACGATTGGTGACCGCCATTATAAAGTCGCTCCGATCTGTGACAGTCGAATTATACCCTGTTGCAATCCGTAGCGGGAGTACGACTAGTTTATCATGTTTCACAATGCAAGAGGTTTCCTCATAATGTTTATTTCGACAAAAATATCAAATAATATGTATTATCGACATGCCAATCCAATAAGAATAAATTTGACAATAAAATACAATGTGAAGGTCAAATGGTCAAATGTGTTTTGACCATGCGTCCGGGAAGTTTTTTTTGTTTTGTTTTTTTGGGTTTTTTTGCTATGCCCTTGCTAATCTGTTTAATTGTATTTTCAAAGGGTGATTTTATGGGGGTAATTTTGATACTTTAATGTCAGCCTAAGTGAGAAAGTTGGAAAACATGGGCCAATTAGACAGACACTCATAATAAGATGGATTTTGACCCCAGGAGTTTTTAAACCGCTGCTTCCCAACAAAACCAATTATATTTCTAATTAACTGTTATTTATGACAATATGTCCAACCTCAACGCAACACGAAAAAATATTTACAAACACAATTTTCTTGCGATTTCAAGCGACCAAATGGTCTATCGGCGTGTTTATTGCTTGGGTATAATAAATCCAATGCTTTATATTGCAGTCCATTAAAGAAATAGTCCCTCATTTCAAATCATTAGTTTTGGTTTCTCTTTGTTCAGAAACCAAAAATCAAGGGATTAAAAAGTGGAGATGAACTGGTCTGCAATCATAACACTATTGTGCTGGGAGGATACAAGAGGGTATATATAACCAAAATTATAATGGCCTATAACCATACGTATAATAGCCTATTGTGCTAACATTGTCATTATCGGATATCTATCAACGCGGGCGACAGTTGATGCTCTCTGCCGTAGGTGGCACACTTTCATGACACCTTATAATTACACCCGAGTTCTATACGAGGCCTACATGTAGAAATCATGTGCATATATTGAGGGGTGGGGGGGGGTGGTTTTGTTTATTTGTCTGAAATATAAACGATGCATGATGGTGTAGATGATTTGAATATGGATTAGATTATTCCCCGGAAAGCACAACCCATACCTCTTACCTACGTTCCCTCCGCCACCTATATATAACCTCCTCCCTCTTCCCCTCCCCACACTCGATATCGACTCTTCCCTATTATTCCACTCCACTCTTGAGCTCCCCTCTCCCCTCCTTCCCTTCCCACTTCCAATGCTCTCTCCCCTCTGTTTCTCTTTCTCCCTTACCCTTACCCCCCCCCCCCCACACACACACACCCTCTTTCCCTGACGATCTCTTCTCTCTCTTTCTCCAATAAATAAATTGAATAAAAGTCAATTTAAACCAGCTTTCTATGGTATTGATCTTCCGTCATGCGACATGCACATAAATAGAGTTGTGTATAATAGTGTTTATATCACTCAAGTATCACTCAAGTCAAGTGTCTATTGTAATGTATGTGGAAATATTTCGATGGTCTATATATTTTCACAGTGAAATAAGCCAAGGCTATTTCGTAGTCTCAACTCAATGCTTTCAAACTAAATCAATGCTTTCAAATGTAGACTGCTTTGTTCGACTTCTCTGCTCGTGAATATTGCACTGCGAAATTTAAACATTTCTTTTGTATACTTAGATCAGGTAACTTCAAATCCTGTAATTTTCTTCGTCACACCACTTATAAGAAACTGAAACCAAAACCGAAACTACCTGTCACAAATGTTTAGTTTTAAACAAAAGGTAGAAACAATGAGTTCGATATCTTGTGATTCAAGTGGTTAGGCAGGACAATAGGAAACCACGAGACCAAAACCAAAACCAAAACTAAAACTAAACATTTGAAATGAGGCATTGGACACTAGGCCATTTGATACAGTATTTTAGGTCCTTAATTATGAGATACGCACACGCTGTTGATGATGTGTGCATGCAACTGCAATGTTAAAGTACATCACGAATTGATAATGATTACAATTAAGCTTCAACTTTCATGCATGAAGTGGATGTTTTTGTTTTAGCACATGTGACATTGGACTGCAGTTATATGTGTTGCTGTTACTAAAAAATGGGGGCCAGAAGGGGGTAGTGAGGGCGCTTTTCCGTCTAAAAGATGTTCAATTCTCTTCCTGCTGTTGAGAAAGTTTTAATAATATTGTTAAAAACGTTATCCGCATATTTAATTTGCGTGTCAATGTGTGAATAATTTTGTGTTTTGATTCAACTTTAGGTACCTGCATGGAGAGAGTAAATGGCAACAGCTGCGTCGATTCTATATTCCAGATGCTGCAGCTTCAATCATAGACTTAGGGGCTGAAACTTTTACACAAATTGTGGAGCCAGAATGGGGGGTGAAGTCCCTTTTCCCTCTATGTTTGTTTTTTTTCAATTTTTTAAGTTCACCTGGTGTAGGATTATTGGGGGATGAAAGGTATTCCAGCACCCGCACCAAAATTATTGAGGGGCTGAGCCCCCTCAAGCCCCTCGGTTCCTAAAGCCAATATCTATATACTCGTTAACCTGAGTAAATTGATATTTTACCCCTAATTTGAGCAAAATTATTTGCTTATCTATAGTATTAATTTTTACTCAATCACATTTGAGTTAAAATATAATACCGTGGAAATGAGAGAGCGCCATCCCTGTAAAAGCCGACTATTATCATTGATCATTAAGGGTACGTGTAGTTAAAGGGTGAAACCTATCGACACATACAATTATGAACAAGATCGAACAAACTTGTTCATGATAATGCGGTAATCATTCACGTTGTGGCCCAGCGAGCAGAGCATTAGACTATAGTGCGAGGATAAAGAGAACTTGTGGAGAAGATTGATGGTTCGAATCTCATACAGTAATTTCTGACAGATTATGATGTCTATCAATATTTTTTCTTCTGATTTGAGGAAATTTTATTCTCTATTTTCTTGATTTTATCTTTAACATTGTTTATATAATTTTATAATTTTATCTTGTATGTGTCTTTTTTCACGATTCTTTGTTTTTATCGTTTCATTTTAGAGTAACTCAATCCATTCAATCAAATGTTGTATTAATGACCCTATTGTATAGGCATTTGTTATGTGTGTGAGACGAACTGTCGCATGCGACAAGTCTTTCAATTCGCGCGAGTGTCCTTGCCTATGCATCAGTGGTCATAAGAGGTATATCATTTTATTCGAAAGGGGGGGGTCCCAAATATACGGGGGTCATAAAGTCTTGGAAAGAATAATAGGAGGGGGTCATAAAATGTTTTATGACCAAAATGTAGGGAGTCACACGATGACCACAGAAAGTGTGTTATTTTATTCAAAAAGACTGATTTCAATACAATTTTGGGGTTTGGGATCATACAATTTTTGTTGCCGAAATAGGGGGTGCGCAATTTTATTGACGAAGACTTTTTGTAAATTTGGGACCCCCCTTCCGTAAAAAATGATAGCCTTCTAAGAGGATTCAAAAGATAACCTCTGCCCCAATAATCCCTTGCTATATTTGTTTGAAACTGTTCCACGGAGGATGTATCATAATCGGCTCAGTCTTCAAATGATATAAATAAAATTTGAATGAGTGAACGAACAAAATCATACAACGACCAACTGAATAGAGGCTGTGCATATGACGTATCAACCCGTAAATATGGCGGACTACTCAAATGCATTCAACAAAAGCATGAGTGCATCTACCGCGACAGTTCGTCACCCGGTGCTGCGTGCAAAAGCACATACTTATGCAAAATATGATGTTTTGCATATGCAAAACTACCCAGATAACACACGGACGTCGTTCCGACGTCGGATATAAGGAGCTAGCAAAGTCGACCGGACGTCGGGATTCGTGTCGGGTGCTCATCGGGGGTGTATCCCGCCGTCGACACGTAATAGACGTTGTTCCAACGCTGGGCCGTCGTTTTGCCTACTGTCATGCCGATTTTATTCCGATGTTTAAAAGGGTTGTCCCGACGTGGGACCAACTTTTTCATGTCGACTTGAAAAGGACGTCGTTCCGACTTAGGGGACAATGTTTTGCCGGCTACGGACCTTACTTATGCCGACGAGAAAAGTACGTTGGATTGTTTTAGGGCCAACTCTTTGCCTACGCTAGTGCCGATGGTATACCAACATAAAAAGTACGTTGGTTTTACTTACACTTTTTGCCAACGGTCCTGCTGATTGTATACGACATGATGGTCCGACTTCGTAAGTACGGCAACGGAAGTTGTGAAGGCATCGTAGTGAGGAGAATCCTAGTTGTAAACACATAAAACCATGACGTAGTCATACACCGACCATGATAAAGTAAAGTACATCATGTAGTAAATGCATGACCCCGTGGTTAAACATGTTTCTGTTGACCGTTTTCTTTCACAAACATCAGTAAACGTCTGTGCCTACCTGTTTCGAGATTAAAAAAAGATCTAATATAGCAATACATTAGGCCCTAACTGGTTAAACATGAGTGAATTTGATGTAGTTTAATAGGTTTACACGTTAAAAATTCAAATTGGAAGAAAATATTTAGAAAATACTTACTTGAACCTGCATAGGCCTAAGCTAGATCCTTCTACTTCTACGCAAGTGCTTGTCAAAGCCTGCTCGGCAACTAGACAACACTTATCTCCTCATCACTCTTCAATGAATACAAGCAGCAATCATATAAACAGTATAATGTACAGCCAAAAAGATATAATATTATCCATAACTTCCAAAAAAATATTAACGATATAGCGCTTGTCTCTTTGTGCCATTTGAATTTCAACTGCCACGCACTGTATGTATAATTCTACGTATAGCGTGCATTGGCTGTACATGTTTACGGCAACGGAGGCCAAAAGTTCACTTCCAACACTGGGCAACAGGGGTTAAGATCAGTTCAAATGTTATAACGGTTTTGTATAGTCTCATCACCCGTGAGCTGCCTACTCATTTCAAAACAAACATCGTCATGATAATAGCTAGCCTATGACTGGGTCATCATTTCAACTCTAAAATCGAGATTATAATATTGCTAGTAGGCCTAGGCATGTGCCTATTTATTTTTGGGGAAATCTTTTTGTTTTGCGTTAGTCATTTACACAGGTTATTATTATTATGACGTGAGTTTTAACATTGTTCAACACATTATTAGTAGGCCTATAGCACTTTCGACCAGGTAATGTACAGAACAGGTATAAAGATGAGCCATTGCCGGGGAGGGGCTATGAATTAATTAATAGGCCTACCCGATTCCAGGCAAAGAAATTTTTAACCCAATTTTGCAATTTAAATTATGCAAATAAAGATCGTCCTATACGTATAGGCCTATATACGGTTCACTGTCGTTGGACCAACGTTTTACCGACTACCCATAAAAGACGTCGTTACTCGACCGTAGGTCCGACTTTTTTCCGACTATGCATGAAAGACGCCGGCTGACTGTTGTTGGCCCGACGTCCTTCCAACTATCTGAAGAAGACGTCGTTACATTGCCGTAGGCCCGACGCCGTTCCGTAGAAGCAAGGGCGACTCCGACGTGTTCCCACCATGTCCAACCCATTGCCAACGTAGGCCCGACGTATCGGTGTTTACCGGGTACATACTTTATGAAAGTATGTACTTTTGCATATGCAAAAACACATACTTACGCAAAACATGGAGTTTTGCATAAGCAAAACATCATACTTTAAGCTACTTTACGGTAAGTAGGGGGTTAACAAAAATAGATGTTTTGTCTAGAAACACGTGATGAGGCATACGGGCTGGCTATAGGGAATCAGGGCGCATACTACCACAGCGGGAGCACACCACTTAATAATGTGCCGTACCATTCATATTATTCCACGGCGCTTTTTGACGGTAGCTGGAGGTATTTGGTATTTTAACAGTCTCGCTTATAAACTCTCGCTTATACCTCATCCAAACTGAGATTTGGCTATCATCCTTAGCTCATTTACTTCCAATTTTACTAATTATATTTAGTACATTGTGTGAAAGAAATACGGGTAAAAAACTACGGGCAAGACGTGGGGGGGGGAGGGTGGCATAAATCACCGTAATGATGTACAATCGGCCTAAGACATTTCTTTTATATACGTTTATTATTATATATGCCTATATAGGCCTACCAAGTTGCATATGCAAAGCACATACTTTTGGAAAAACATGTTACTTTGCATAGGCCCAATCATGTAAAATGACATATTTTGCAAACGTACGGTATGAAAGTTGGCATATTAAGTTAGTAAATTAGGGGTAAAAGTGGTATGGTGCATTATTAACCACTACCGGCCGCAAATATAATTTTTAATTTTAATAATGTCTTAGTATATTCTATATTAACAAACGTATAATAAGTTGCATAAGCAACACACTTTTGGAAAATGTAATTTTGCATAACCATGCAAAATGATATAGGCCTATTTATGTATGTGGTTTTGGCAAAACAAAAACAGGGGGTGGTGCATAAACCACACCAAAGTATAATGTACTGTAAGACATTGGGTCTTTATAGTATATACTAAGTTGCATAAGCAAAAGCACACACTTTTGGAAAATTATGTAATTTTGTATAACCTTGCGAAATGACATACTTTGCCAAAGTATATGATTTTGGCAATAAAGGGGGGGGGGTGCATAAACCACCACCAGAAATGTAATGTATTATAAGACATTATGTCTTATATACCTTTATTATTATAGTATAGACTAAATGAGTTGCATATTAAAGCAAAAGCACACATTTTGCAGTATTTAATTTTGTATAACCATGCAAAATGATTTTGCAAAAGTATGTGGTTTGGGGAAAAAAAACAGGGGAGGGGTGCATAAACCACCACCAGAAATATAATATACTATAAGACATCAGGTCTTACATATACGTTTATTAATATAGGCTTGAGTAGGCCTATGTTGAATCAACAAAAGCACACACGTTGTATAACCATGCAAAATAATATATTTTGCAAAAGTATGTGCATGGTTTTGGCAAAAACGGATAGGGTGCATAAATCACCACCATCAGAATTATATTGTACTATAAGACATTAGGTCTTATATGTTTATTAATATAGTATAGACCTATACTAAGTTGCATAAGCAAAAGCACACACTTTTGGAAAAGTATGTAATTTTGCATAACCATGCAAAATTACATAATTGGTAAAAGTATGTGATTTAGCAAAAGGGGGTGGGGGTGAATAAACCACCACCAGAAATAGAATGTACGATAAGACATTATGTCTTATACGTTTATTAATATAGTATAGGCTAGTTGCATAAGCAAATGTACGCACTTTTAGAAAAGTATGTAATTTTGCATAAGCATGCAAAATGACATATTTTGCAACACTATGTGGTTTTTGCGAAAACGGGGGGGGGCTGTGCATAAATCATCACCACCAGAAATATAATGTACTATAAGACATTAGGTCTCATACGTTTCTCAATATAATATATACTAAGTTGCATAAGGCTTAACTATGCAAAATTTGAAAAAGTATGTGCTTTTGGCGGGAAAAAAAGGGGGTGCATAAACCACCACCAGGAATATAATGTACTATAAGACATTAGGTCATTCATATGACATATAATGGTAGTGTACTATAAGACATTATAGGTCATTCATATGACATAGGCAAAATGCAAAATGACATATCTTGCAAATTAGTATGTGGTTTTGGCAAAAACAGGGAGGGGAGTGCATAAACCACCACCAGAAATAATGTACTATAAGACATTAGGTCTTATATACGTTTATTAATATAGTATATACTAAGTTGAATAAGCAAAAGCACATACTTTTGGAAAAGTATATGTAAGTTTGTATAACCATACTAGTATATACTAAGTTGTTAAGCAAAACCACACCTTTGGAAAAGTATGTAATTTTGCATAACCATGCAAAATGACATACTTTGCAAAAGTATGTGATTATAAAAAAAACAGGGGGGGGGTACATAAACCACCACCGAAAGTATAAGCAAAACCACACCTTTGGAAAAGTATGTAATTTTGTATAATCGTGCAAAATGACATATTTTGCAAAAGCATGTGGTTTTGGCAAAAACAGGGGAAGAAATATAAGTTACTATATATTAGGTCTTATATACGTTTATTAATATAGTTACTAAGTTGCATCAGCAAAAGCACATACTTTTGGAAAAGTATGTATTTTACATAATCATGCAAAATTACACTATTTGCACGAATGTGGTTTTGCATTGACGCAGGATTGTTCATTGCTTGAAAGGGTAGGCATACGCTTTAATATGCTTGTCCTGAAAAATCTTAAGAGATACTTTTAATTGAAAGTGTCTTTCTACAAAGCAGCAATTAAAAATCATTTGCAAAATATGTAATGGCCTCATAATAACATTCTGGATTGATATTTTGAATATTGTAGCCTACACATAAATTTAGCATGTTATATATGTCATGTAGGCTATAAATAAGGCTTGTTATGTCTCAAAGTCCACGACAGTTTCAAAAACGAATGCGAAATGAGGTGGTTTTTTTTAAAGATATTTTGTTTTAAATTTTCGACTGCTCAAAAGTACACAACATAAAATTGTGGTTGATTTACACAATTGAAGTACAATATTCATTGGTTTTTTTTCCTAAACAGTGCGAGTATTGAATCAAGTAACTATGTGCATTTTGTTTTTCTTTGTTTTTTCCTTAAATGTTAACATAGTATATGTCATTGATGGACATGACAGCTGGTTGGTTGGACTCGGCATTTTTGTTGTCTACCAACCTGCTGCCATGTCAAATAAATGCCATATACCTGTATCAAGGGTTACAGAGCTACAGGCCTTTGGGCCTTTACTGTAATTCCTTCACTCATCGTTGTATTATGCATTTCCATAATTATTATATTTGTATTATTATTTATATCTTTATAATGTATTATTCTTATGTATTTTTCTTGTATCATGTAATGAGTGAAAAGATAATAATAAATCTATCTATCTATCTATCTATCTAACTCTTCTTCCAAATTTGTCAGAATTTCATGATTTTACGGCAAAAAAATGTTTACGGCAAAAAATGCCGTTTCTTAGCCTAAACAAACACCAAATAAGTCTGTGAGCTAATAATGTAGTTGGACTTCTCACAAATTATGTGCATTTTTTCCACTTGACAAGTAGAACAGTGTTCAAATAACCATAACCAGGAACTGGTATGCTCTGCTGTAGTGTTACTCATTGAATCACACAAGTAAACAATTCACAAACAACATTATGTTTTGATAACCTTTATTTCCCAAATCACTGTTGACATAATGTGACAAAAAAATTGCAGGTAATACTTTGTTTCACCTTGTATTTGGTAATGAAGTGACGTCCGTTTGTTGTGTGTTTACGAAGCGCCCTTGTATATTAGAGTCAAGCGGTAGCATGACCAGCTAGTTTTAAAAAAAACGACTGATAAAGAAGAATAAACAGATGCACCGCGGGACTATATTTACACGAAACAAAACGCTATTGTTCTATGATATTTTTCGCTGGGTACAAAATATATCTAAAACCATGCTAAATCTTATTTACTGTCCAAAGTGTAATATTTTAATAACTCATTAATTCAAAAAGTTACACCAATCTTACAGTCAATCCGATTGTTTGATAATAAACAAACGTTCTTGCTTCATTTTACGTATTTTATAGCCAAATTTAGTGGCAAATCATAGCTAATCATACTGATATCCAGAATCTTTCGACACTGCTACAGCCATACATGGCTGTCACTGTCGCACTACTTTTTGAGATTCACTTCCAAATATACCCTAGCATTTTCCTGGATACCCTCCATACAAATTCTGGATCCCATTCGCCAAAAAATCAAGTTTTTCACAATTCTTTTATTCTATCCGGACCACAGCATATATTCATATTAATAAATACTCCACTTTTACACGACGTTATATCGAGACGTCCCCGTGGCGAAGCGGTTAAGGCCATGGACTTCTAATCCATTTATGTGTATTTGCTCAAGTTCGAAACTTCCCACCACTTTTTTTTTTCAATGTTTTATTAACCAATTTATTGTCATAAATCAAGAATAACACCATTTTGAACACCCACTGCAATGGTTATATTATTTTTTTTCATCAAACAAACAATTTATCAGTGGCTCTGTTCACAGCTCAGACTGAAATTATATTTGGAATAATTATTATAAATTGTCACAAATTAAAATCACAAACCGCGAAAGATAGCCAACAACTGTCGCTAAATATTGATATCAACTAGATTTCCCACACAGGGCTATAAAGAACCACAACCCGCGAAATTTGGATATCCAACTAGATTGCCCCGCAGGGCTACAAAGAATCACACACCACGAAATATGGATATATCCAACAAGCTTAAATTATAAATTAGCTCCCGATAGAGGGCAGGGCTTGATAAGGGAAATTCAAATCGCAAACCGAGAAATATCGCCGACAACCGCCTTTTAATAGGGATATCCAACTAGATTGCCCCGCAGGGCTACAAAGAACCACAAACCGCAAAATTTGGATATCCAACCAGATTACCCGTAGGCCTATCGATTATAAAGAACCACAAACCGCGAAATATGGATATCCAACAAATTAAGACCACAAACCGCGAAAGATCGCCAACAACTGCCGGTCAATATTGATATCCAACTACAGAACCACAAACCGCGAAATTTGGATATCCAACAAGCTTAAACTATAAATTAGCTCCCGATAGAGGGCAGGGCTTGGTGAAAACAACAAACCACGAAAGATCGCCGACAACCGCCGCTTAATAGGAATATCCAACTAGATAGCCCCGCAGGGCTACAAAGAACCGCAAACCGCGAAATTTGGATATCCAACCAGATTGCCCGTAGGCCTATCGATTATAAAGAACCACAAACCGCGAAATATGGATATCCAACAAATTAACACCACAAACTGCGAAAGATCGCCAACAACTGCCGCTCAATATTGATATCCAACTAGATTGCCCCGTAGGGCTATAAAGAACCACAAACCGCGAAATTTGGATATGCAACTATTGCCCCACAGGGCTTCAACGAACCACAAACCACGAAATATGGATATCCAACAAGCTTAAACTATAAATTAGCTCCCAAAAGAGGGCAGGGCTTGATGAGGTCAATTAAAACCACAAACCACAAAAGATCGCCGATAACCGCCGCTTAATAGGGATATCCAACTAGATTGCCCACCAGGGCTACAAAGAACCACAAACCGCGAAATTTGGATATCCAACTAGATTGCTCGCAGGCCTATCGATTATAAAGAACCACAAGCCGTGAAATATGGATATCCAACAAATTAAGACCACAAACCACGAAAGATTAACAACAACTGCCGCTCAATATTGATATCCAACTAGATTGCCCCGCAAGGCTATAAAGAAACCCGCGAAATTTGGATATCCAACAAGCTTTAACTATAAATTAGCTCCTGATATAGGGCAGGGCTTGGTGAAAACAACAAACCACGAAAGATCGCCGACAACCGCCGCTTAATAGGAATATCCAACTAGGTTGCCCCGAAGGGCTATACAAAGAACCACAAACCGCGAAATTCGGATAGCCAAGTAAATTGCCCCGCAGGGCTACAAAGAACCACTAACATTAAAACACGATTATCTTACCTAGTCGGGGCATTTAGACGCTTCCGTAGTATAGGCTTAAATATATGCGCATTAACCAGTTCCGACTTGAAGTAGGCCTAAATCGGACTTACTCTCTGTGTCTCTCTGGCATTGTCTACATTGGGTGTGTGTTGTTCATATTTACATTTTCTTTACATATTTACGTTGCCTTGAATAATTAAAGTGTATTAAAATGTATCTTAACATTACAGTCACGCGTGACGAGCAAGTTTTAAAAATAAACGACTGATAAAGTTTTGTTAATTTATTTTTTATTCTCATGAATCAAGAATAGCAATCTCAAACATCTATTTTTCGTTATATTATTCGTTTTATGGAGCACTTCGTAACCTGATGACTTTCCAAGCTTGGAGCTGATTGG
This sequence comes from Amphiura filiformis, assembly GCF_039555335.1. Lineage (NCBI taxonomy): Eukaryota > Metazoa > Echinodermata > Ophiuroidea > Amphilepidida > Amphiuridae > Amphiura > Amphiura filiformis. The sequence goes on along the minus strand of NC_092631.1, from coordinate 42,739,068 downwards.
CTACATTCATAAAAAGAAAAGAAATCTACCAAAAAACGTTGACAACGTAAAGAAATCAGCAAGTTTAAAAAACCCACCTCGGCTCACTTTTTTGAAACTTGGTCCCATTTTGAACACCAACAGCAAATCAGTGTTTTTATTTTATTTCAACAGAATACAGCGTTTCCAACAAGATTACAAGCCTACTTGTTATTCGTTTAATTCAATCATTAATCATGATTATTATAAAACAAAACACAATAGGATATTGGTTTACCTTGCAAGAACAAGATAATAACCTTTTAGGTCGTTTCAGAAAGCTTACAAATTAATATCGCATTTGCACATTAAAGATACATAACACTTCTGGAAATGTTTTAAATTTATATAAATATGATAAAGTTGAAATCAGTACCTTTTACAAATGGGACCAAGTTTCAAAAAGTGAGCCGAGGTGGGTTTTTTTAACTTGCTGATTTCTTTACGTTGTCAACGTTTTTTTGGTAGATACAGGTAACACAACTTTTAAAAGTTTCCCCTCATAAATGTTTTTCAACCGATTATGTAATTGTATGGCATGTTGGGCATCTTCAGTGTTAAATATGCAATGATGCTTCCCATGTTTCAGAGCAATTGAACAAAATTTGAAATGAAAAGTTGCAATGGCATGATATCAGAAGGACATTCTTCGTATTCAGAATGCAATTCGATTTGTTTGCTGTGCTCTCATGCTACACAAAAAAAATACTGTGCAAACGTCCATACCAGTCCAGAGCCCTTAACAAGAGCTTTACTGTAACTTTTAAAACATGATATAAAAACTGGGAAAATCTGTTCCAACTGACCAGCGGGGGAATCAAAGGATACAATCAGTGTCACACTTACCCACTAGCAATGGATGAAATTAAAAACAGGGGAAATATGACAACATCCATGGGGGAGTAACAGTAACACTAAACATATAAACAAAGTTAAAATCCGATGTTTTTAAAAGACAATTTTTTTCTTTTTCAAGGGATTAAATAAGAGACCTGCTCTCAGAGACCAGCTTTCTTAAAACATGGTCAAACTTTGTTCAACTACTCATAGTAACTTAAAATAGCTTGAATGGATTTCCTTAAAACACTGAAGATGCACAACATGTTTTTTATTATATTATGCTTTTTCTGTTTTTAAATCGGCTAAAACTACATTAATTTATTCAAACATTTATCAGGGGGAACTTAGAAGTTGTATTATCTGTATGTATGAATAATGTTTATACACTCTGTAGATTTGGGACAGCAGGTGCCATTCAACAGCAACGTGAGTCAAATATTGTTACCGAGTCGTCAAGGCCAAACACACCTTTCACCCAAATTCACTTCAGAATGCACAAGAAAAAAATGTTTGAAAAGTTAACAGTATTTGAATAAATAAAAGTAAAACATGGTTTATAATGTTCTGATACATAAACATAAATAAATGTCCAGTTTACATATTCACTCTTTCACAAAATACGATGTAATCTGGAAATTCCCAAGCCTAATTTTAAACATTAACCTTTCACTTCCTGGGGAATTTCCAAAATGATGTTATATCTACTTTACACTAGGGAATTGTGAGTACATAAATAGTCCTGACTTTGTTTACTGTGATTACACGGTAAAGGGAATTCCCAACTTTCATGCAGTAGCTTTAAATTGTAAACAAAGCAAAATTTTCAAATTGAATTACTCAGGGCTACTGTAATAATGTTCTCAAGTAGAAGTAGATGTGTCTAAATGTTTAAAAACCTATGCCTTGGAATGAATTGGATAATGTGACATGTGGTCTCAACAATTTGGTTATTTTGATACACAAAATAACATTGCATAACTTGAGACGTTTCCAAAACTAAGGAAATGATAATTGATTTCAGGATGTCAAGTACAACTCCAAGCCCTATAGTGGTGAAGGGTAGTAAAGTTAGCCCTAGTATAAAGCCTTTTGACTGTGGTGATCCCAAACCATGCTATATCATAAAACCTGGCTATATCCAGAGAACTGCTAAACTCTGTGACTGCTATTCCCCAGAAATCGGGTGGAGCGATTATAGTGGGTTTTAGCAGTTCTCGGATATAGTGTGTTTAAAAGGCCCTATAGTAGGGCTAAGTAAAGTGGAGCATGTGTCCTCATATAAATATCTTGGCACTATGATTGTTGACAAACTCAATTGGCATATACACATGTAGAATACTTGATCAAAAGACTGAACTCTAGAATCACATTGGCACGGATGGCACCTCATTCGCTAGTCAAACTGCGTAGCAATGTGTGACCTACAATCCCGGAAAAAAATGTGTTCGAACATCCACTGTAATTCCCATGTTCTTCTTAGTATAGTGTGCACACTATATCCACTGGAAACTAAGGATTATAGTAGTGTTGTCTCAATGTTCATCTTAAGCATACTCCTCCCTTTCCCCACCAAACAATGTTGGGAGAAGATATGGTGAAGATGCGCATATTGGGCATGCTAATATTGTACGGGGGTAGAAGGGGGACCATTTCCAATAAGGCCTTAAAAGTGTTCAAACAATTTTTTTCTAAGATTGTAGTTCTTTTTACGTGATAATCAGAAAGAGCAGAAGGACACAGCTGAAGTAATTTGCTGAATAGTACAACAAAGTATTACTTGACTTGACTGGACTTGACTTGGCTAATCATTCACAAAATCTAATCATTCACAACTAATTATAGTTTACATTATTTGCCAAATATAGTTTCCATATGTTTTAATAACATGCTTCTCATTCTAATAAGGTAGGGATTTGACTTGAATTTATTAGCCACGTTGTCAGCTTTACAATGAGTTCTGCTAACACTGGTAATATGAAATGACCAGTCACTGACATTTCCTTCGAAACAAATCCATGTAAATGTGCTGGTCTTAAAAAGCCTTGCATTTTTAAATAGATAAAGTGTATATTTGTTCATCATATTTATGCAGCTTGTATCATTCATTTTTATACACATCTGTGGATGTTGACAATTGAGAAAGTTTCCCCGCTGCTAAACATGAATGATTGTGTCGCGGTTGTCACTTGTTCCCTTGTAGCATCAATGAGGGTATCAAACGATTCTATGGATAATAAAAAGAGTCAGAGAAAGAGAAGATAATAAGAAATACATACATTTGTACAATTGACTGTGGATACTCATGAATGTGTTATTAGCATTTTGGAACAGTAAATTCTATAATTAATGGAACTTAATTTATACATTTAATGTCCTGATCTACTCGTACTGTTAGCCACACTCCAGCAATAGTGGAATTCCTTTCTTTTGTTTGAATAAACATAGTTCAAAAGCATTTGGGACCAGGTTGCTTTTGTATTACATTAATTTGAAAATGGCACATGGACACTTAAAATGACATGCATAAGAATATTTCTGTTGCGTATCTGGATAATATTGTTTCCAGAATTGCTAAGTGGAATAAGATTTATATAGACAAAGCAACTTCAAATAGTGCAATAGGGGAGACCGAGGAGTCTTTGCCCTTTTTCCGACTAGTATCTATATGTCAATTTTAAGGTTAGAAGGGACCTGACTGACCCATATGAGAGCCATGTGTCTTGGCTACATACAAACCCAATCTCAGGACTGCAAGCCTTACAATACTAACAGAGTAAAGCAGACAAACAAATTTAGGGAGCAGGGCAGGATGGCCCATATGGTAGGGTCAGTTTGCCCTAAAAAGTTAAAAATAACTAAACAAACATTTAGTAAAGGGTATATTGGGCAGTTATTTTACTTGCGGGGAAGAACAGGGTAAAGGGTAAAGTTCAAAACTCACACCATCGTGACTCTCTGGTAATACTACTTCAAACAAGGTATACTTTGACCAATCTATGATGTATGGTTATGGAGTTATGGGCAAAAGAGTAAAATTGGGACGTCATAGGTCCAATTTTTCCCCCGATGGGGGCTAAAATGGAACTTGCTCTGATTTTGATGAAACTAGTCTCAAATTATTTGTCTTGTTGCAAGAAATAGTTTTAACGATCTTGGGATTAATAGCTGTTCATGTATGGAGATCGAACGACCATCGCAGCATGCACCCACAAGATAGCAGCATATACAACATCACACTGATTATCTGTATTTTATATGCAAAAACTCAATATGAACTGTGAAAAGGGCTAGTAAAGGTTCATGGCTAAGGCCCCAAGAAGTTAGAGAATTAACTGAAATTGCAGGGCAAAAATGCAACCTGTAATTATAGAAATGTATACAAATAAGCCTGACAGGGGCGTCGGGGGGGGGTCCAGGGAGGCATTTACGTTAAAAGACCTTTCTAAGGAAATAGAAACATCTTAAAAATATAGGAAATATATGGCCGCTTGCAGCCCTGCTCATAGAGCTACATGATACACCTTACCTAACTCAAGCACCTGTAAAATGTACAACATTGTCTGATTGCAGCTCTTGTAGGGTTCAGCAGAGAGAACAGGAAAGTATTTTTGCAACTGTTACAGCACTCTTGTTGTATTAAATCTCGTTTCACATATTCAGCTCCGACTACTTTCAACACGCAACATCTGGAAAAGTAAAAATATAGGTTGAAAAAGAACTTCTCATAACAATATATTTATGTTACCATCCACAGTTTTTAGCAGGGGCGTAGCCAGCTTTCTTGGTCAGGGGGGGGGGGGCAAAATGAAATTTTTGGGGCGCAGACGACAAAAATTGCAGTTGCATCATACAATACATAGAGACTGTACGTCTTCGAGCTTCCCGAAAAGGGCCTTATTTGGATGATGTGCGCGCATAGCGCGAAAAAAATGGTATTTTACACTATTTTTGCCCATTATCCGGCTAAAAAAGGGCTTTATTGTTACAATGTGCGCACGTAGCGCGGAAAATTTTTTTATTTTACACTATTTTGGCCCTGAATTTTGCTAGAAAAGGGGCTCCTTGCCCTTTTTCTTTTCCTTTGCCCTCCTGATATTCTCTTTCATTTTTTTTTTGTCAGAGGGCACTTTTTCTTTCATTTTTTTGTCAGAGGGGCACTTTCTTCTTTCATTCCCCCCCCCGCTGGCTACGCTACTGGTTTTTAGTCTTTCCTACAATGTTTTTTGCCTATACATGCATGTTTGATTTTATCTCTAAGCAGCAGCGAACTGTTTGATTAGCCCATCAGACAGGAAAATATTAATGAGCTAATTTGCATAATTATTTTGCCCACATTTTCATTAATCCACTCTGCAGCTTAATCGCAAAGACCAATCAACTCCAACCTTGGTATAGTGAATAGTGATTGGATATGGTGACCTGATGTGTTGTATATTTGTGTCATTTTATTTGCATATTTATGAATATAAATGAGCTTATTTGCAAATTTTACCTACATTTTCATTATTCCACTCTGCAGATTAAACGCAATCACCGATCACCTTCAAACTTGGTATTGTAATGGTGGCCTGACGTGCAGTATAGTTTTGTGCCATGTTATTTGCATATCATTATGAATATTTATGTCCTTATTTGCATATTATTATTCAAAAACCTTTATTTACAAATGTATTTGCATTTGCATATATAAAAACCACATACTTTCAAAAAAGTATGTAATTTATGCATGCAGTACTGATCTCCCTCTCTTAACTTTGTATTGCATTTTTATATGAAAATGGAAATGGTCGTGTGTAATGAAGTGGTGTTCCTTTGTGCAGTAAATTTCAAGGATCGCGCATCATATTGCATTGAAACACTCCTAATTTACTAAATATAGACCCTATCATAGTAAATGTATATATTTTCTGAAAGGAAAATGTCCAGTCTGTCCAAATATGGCATTTAAATGTCAGTAGGGGCAAGTCTGTGCAAATCCTTGTATGCATGAAAATGATGTCAACAAGAAGCACCGCCTCAAAAACATGTAACATCTAAACCACAGCACATATAAAAAACCCAACCTTATCAGTGCAAAGTTGAGGCAATGGCCCACCTAAATATATACTTTGAAAAGGTTGCCACTAGTTGATGAATTGTTATGATGTACACGGAATGACATATTACAAAATTTTCAGTCAAAATTATAAGTGGAAAATACAGGAATACTGCTTGGACTGCTTAAGACTTGCCACCTTTTTTGGAAAGAGTAGACTTCTTTCTTCAAAAAATGTATAATTTTGCTATAATATGGTCTATAGTTTGTAAATTATGAATGTTTCAATGTATGATGGTGCGCGATATGTGTCCCAGGAACCAGGGAAGTGAGACAGATGGAACATCTATTGAATTATTTATGTAACATTGTATAGAAGGTACACACCAAGCTATTGTGCTAACAATGTAGTCAGCCGCACAGCATGCCTTTTCAGTGGATCAGGTATACCGCTTCTATTTCAGTTTGTTTATTTACAGGTTTATATTATTATTGACAAAAATTGTTTTTTTCTTGATTAATTTTCATATGTATGTCGCTTTATTCAAGAAAATGTGACAGTAGTTAACATCAAATTTATAGTCCATAAATTGCACAAAATCAACCCAAAATAATCATATTCGGCCATATACTTACAGAATTCAAATATTGGAAATCAGTCATTTACATTTAAACCGCCAATTATTGCTATAAATATGCGCATTTGACACATAAATTACATTGTCAAATTAATCTCACATCTATGTGAGCCCAGGCCACCCCAAAATTGCTGTTGACGAGAATGTTCTTGACTCTTGAGTCGGGTATTATATTTCCATTTTGCGTAAAATAAATTTCATTTCATTTTATTTTCTGTTTTGTCACTGCTATGAAAGTATGTATTTTTGCATGTATACCCGGTACATGTATGTACAAATTGCATAAATGGCTACAGGAGACTGACTACATAGGGAAAATTATTTTGCAAAAGTATGTACTTTTGCATACATGCATGTATGCAAAATCACATACTTTTGGAAAAATAACAGGTATGTAAACCGTAAACAAAATTTAACAGCACATACTACAGTATATGTATGTGGTTTTGCATGCTGCCAGTTTTGGCTCAATAATGAGATAAAGTAGCATACGGTATGCATTTTTGCATCCTTTGTGACCTGAACCGAGTTACTTTGAGATTAACTCTAGCGTCAAATTTGCACATGTAGATACGAATTCCATGCTAGAGTCCTTTGCTATTTTTTTTTTTTTTTTTTATCAGCGTTAAATTAATATCATATGTTCATAACTTAAATCATGAAATGTACGGTTGGCGGTTGACGTCACTTGTGATAAATCGCTTTTGCTGAGATTTGGCTGAATTCCATTTGGTTCACCCCCTCAGACACGAAGGCGCCACATACCGTTGCACCACAGGGGAAATTGTCTTGAACTAAAGAGGTCCTGCACAAACCAATAGGGATTTCACGAGGGTGTCCCCTTTGACAGACATTCTCTCGGTCAAGCTGTTTAGATCTATGGCACCACCCATGCACTTTCGGACAATGCAATGGCATGTTTTGTGATTTCACCCACTGATTGCAACAGCAATTCAAGTGTATGTACCCTTTTTGTAAGACAGGGGCCGAGATCATGCCTGGAAAAAATAGGGAACTTGGGAACCTGGTTCCAGGAAAATTTTGTGATTTGGAGGAAATGTTTGAGTTCTAAATAAAGAAATACACAAGGAATAGTGGGAAATGGGGAAATCTTAACTATGTTAAGTGAGCACTATGTTCCTGGGAAATTGTGCATTTTTTCCAGCCCTGGCCAAGATGGAACAGCCAAATCTTGGCAAAAGCAACCAATGGGTTATTCGAGAACTCCAGCTTCAAATTTGCACACGATAGTTACCGGTACTCATTCGATGCTAGAGTGCTTTGCCATATTTTGTTGGTCAGATAGCGGTGCAATTTTTTTGCACCGGAGGTTATTTATTGTAATTTTAGCAACATTTTTGATGCAATCGCCTGTGGTTATCGGCTGTGTTTACTTCTGAACTTCCATTGCTTTAACAGGCATTGAGTTTTGCAATGTGACAGGTGTGCTGTAAATCGCACGCCTGGATAACCCGAGGTGTGCTTTTAGGTGTGCTGCAAATCGCACACCTAAATAAACCAAGGTGTGCTTTTTTCAAAACTGGTGTATGACTATGATTTCATTTTCAGCTAAAACTTAGCAATTGTGACAACATACATGTACTTTTTTAAATGGCCATGGTAAAAGCTCTGGGGTAATGAATGGTGTATACTGCATAGATGTCCCTGGACTTTGGACTTATTGCTAGTGTCATTTGTAATTTTTTTTTTTAATTAGTTTTTTTTTTTGGATTTAGAATGTCCCTAGAATGTCCCTGGAACTTTAGAATGTCCCTGGAATTTTTTTTTTAATTTAAAAAAAAAATTACAAAAGATTTTAAAAAATTATAAATTCTTGTTTAAAATAGGCAAATTTGTAAATTATGTTCACATAATAATCTATGAATGATTTTAAAATGCATTTGTTTTGTATGCTTCTTTACTTCATAAATAGGTTGTAATGTGAACATCAATTATAAATTTGCCTATTTTGAACATGAATTTATAATTTTTTAAATCTTTTTGTAATTTTTTTTTCAATTTTTAAAAAAAAAATTAAAAATATTTCCAGGGACATTTTTAAGTTCCAGGGACATTCTAAATAAAAAATAAAAAAACTTAAAAAAAAAAAAAAATTAAAAAAACGGCGTATTTTCAGGCGTGCGGCGCGTGCGAATCGCACTCGCACGCCTTAAAACTCAATCCCTGCTTTAATTTAGGCTAATGAAAGTCAATTCCCAGTTTCCCGTTACATTACTTTTCATGACTGTGTAGGTGACCATTTCATTATTCATTATTCATTATTTTATACCATTTGATTATTGCATCTGTTACAGGTGTAAACCAATAACTACCCATGTATACATGTGAAATCACAGTTTGTAGTTTACAGATGTAGTTTACAACCACATGAAGGTGATTGTACAACTATTATCAATTATTTGTATGTTAAAGTTTGTTAGAAATCAACATTTTATTCAAAATAATGAAATATTTGGCCAGCAGATTGTTTTGAGCGGAGTAGGGTAACGGGAAACTGGGAATCGACTTTCATTAGCCTTATATGGTGTCATGCTTCAGCGAATCCTACTAAATTTTGAATGCAATGGTCTCTAACCTAGAATGTGAAGCTATCGGTGAGCAAATTCTTGACTAAACTTCTCGAGCAATGGAAGAAGTGATCTATCACAAGTAATGTCAGGCCGACCCGTCCGACAGAATGACTGAGAAGTGGGCAAGTGATCTAGATGGAACTAGCCTCCAATGTGATGTGAAGCTTCATGTACACCGGCAGCGTGTTCGCCTATGAGTGCGTACCGCAGTGAATCCAACCATGGCCATGCCATCGCACTCGTGATTAGTTTAGTACCGTACTATAATTAAGACTTAAAGCCATAACATTTGCTGAGGAGAACGCCCTCAATTTTTTTTTATTCTGGTTTCTACACGATTGTAATGTACTTTAGTCAATAAAGATACTCTGCAAAAATCAAGACTTTAGGTGCTGTAGTTTTGTCAAAATCCGAGATTTTGAATAAAACGATGGAAATATTTGTCTAACACGTATGCACAGTACGTACATGGCGTGCAGGATCTACTTAATCTATTTTTACAGAGACGTTATAATATGGCTTTAATTATTGTATCCACGACAAGGGTTGTTCGTTCGTGTTGTAGTTTGAAATTTATGTGATCATGGTGATAGGACCTAATTAATTTGATCGCGGTTGGATCGTCACGTGTACAGCTGTTCAAGCAGTGTTACACTTTGAAAGCTCAAAGCTGTTGAAATTTCTAGCTGATACATACATCAAACGTATGGAGCTGCAGTATATTAAAAGCTGAAACTCACATACCTGATACATGACATACATACACATGTATCTACATGTATCTATGACAATTGACATGTACTACTGAGTACTGTATGCGATACATGGATATAAATGGGTGTAGCGTGTGTAGTACACACTGAGCCTGCCCTGAGAGGCCTGTGGGAAGTCTTGAAATGACATGTCGCATCTTATATAACTAATTTGCAAAGACTTACCTGGCTACGAGGAATGATTCAACCAGACCAACTAGCTGACAGTGATGCACAGATTCTCACATCGAATAAATATACACTACTTCGCCTAGCTGAGCGATGTAAAGCGGCGGACATTCCATAACTTTTTTTTATGCAAAAGAAGATTTTTTTTCTATACAATTTTCGAATTATAAATTTTGTATCATCTTAGAGAAGAATATTTTTCATAACAAAGCATGAATGGCTCAATATTATGAACATTGATCGTCTACTTGTTGAGAAAGCTAGCGATACATAAAACTCCGACTGCTAACTACATTTTGGCCTTGTATATTCATGCGCAGATAGCCGTAAATATTGCCCAAATATTCCTGTTTTATTTTAACCTGTGTGGCATTCACATTTAGAAATTCTATTCAAACATGGTTTTGAACACTAAAATTGCTAATATTGTATCAATTTGTCACATTTTGTATGTAAAGATGGCACTATATGACTGATAAACTTAGGCAGAAGTCTGATTTAGTGGTACAAGCCCTGGAATTAAAATGACCACGTGGTGAATACATAACTGGGTGGAATATTTCCTAAAACAATGCAAAAATTCTTCAAATTATTTGCGAACCACGCAAAAGGTTAATCAAAATTGTTAGGATATAATGCAATATATTTCTTAATTCACATTTGATTCACAAGTTGACAAATATTTTTAAAGTTACGAACACGTATATTTTATTATTTATCACCAAACTCGATTGAAGAGTCTATGCAAAACATCATACTTTAAAAGTATGTCTTAAATTATGCTATACCGGGTTCGTCACACACACATAACAAAATGCACTACGATCAAATAGGTTGATGACAACATTTGATTGAATGGACTGCACTGCGCCAAGTGCCGTACTAGTAAGCGCGCTTCAGACTCCGTATTGTACGTACAATATTGTATGTACAATACTTTTCGTGACGTCAAAAAGTATTACACGTGCAATAAATAGTATGTACCGGGAAAATATATATTTTGCTACAATCATTGGTTGCTTAATTGATACGGAGTTGCCAAATTTCTAAGAGTGGTAAATTTAGTGAGTGTTCGTGCACGGAATGATGAACATCTTTTTATGTCTTCTTGTATTCAACTGTACTTAATATTAAAAGGCCTATTAATACTTATAATATTAATAATATTAAAATTGTAATAATAATATAAATGGCACATTCAGTTTTTATTTATTTATTTATAGATTTATTTATTTAGGCCTATTTGTTTATTTATTTATTTATTTATGTATTTATTTATTTATTTATTTATTTATTTATGTATTTATTTATTTATTGGTTGATTGATTGATTGATTGATTACTGATTGATTTAGCGATTCATTTATACCGACATTTAGGACGATTTCGACCTCCTGGTTTGTTTACAAACAGAGAGGTAGACAAAAGACCGTTCCGCTTGTCCAAACACTCAAGTATCAGAAGGATGGTCCACAATAGCGTGATTCACGTAACATGAATAGGGATTAAAAAGCTCCCGGAAAAGGCTGTCATGTAGAACCATGTGCTTTTATTGTCCAATTTTCCATCAATATTTCATATGGAAACAGTTCAGACCCAGTACACGATCATGTCAGAAATTAATATTTTGTTCTGGGTCTGATTATTCGACTACACTGCGCCATGATTACGGGAAGAAACCGGTTCAAATCCTTTGTTTGGAGCAATCGATAAACGCAAGGCCTCTATAGCTATCATTGAATACTGGCTAGGATTCCAGAACACAATGAGAACATGTTATAAGGCACTTTAGAAGGCACACAATACCCCAACGGCTTTCCATAGTATGTGCACTCAACAACTATTCAGTATCGAAGCCCGGTATCGAAGTTACGTAATGTTACTATGTCAACGGGATCACGCGCTTAAGTAATGAACCACGATCGAAACAATCAGTACACAAAAAAGGCATACCAAAATAGCGTGATCGTAATGATCGCCATACAAACAGTGCTTGGTTCCGATACCATCACGGAGTTACGTAACTACTTCGTGGTCTGATAGTTATATGATCAATGGTCTGATCTACTTAAGTTCGATCCTTTTAAGAAAAGAAAAAATATCTGATCATTTATAATGCATAAATGAATAAAGTAATACAAGTCGTGTTCACACAGTCGGACTTAAATCACTTATTACCGGTCTTAAATTACGTCGGTAATAGTATCGGATATAAGCAGTCCAAGAGAACGCCAAATATGGATCAGGAGTATTACATAATAATACCCTGCTATGACAATAGCTGCACTAGGTTAATCGTATAATCTCCTGATGTGGTTAGCATGGCTGGGCCAGGAAATCCACAAGGTCAGCCAATGTATGTACATGTATTCGGTACATGTGTCATATCTTTTACAATGGGTGATAAATTTCTGGTTTGTTTTATTTCAAAACGCAACATTCGATATTCTAAAGCTTGGTCCAAATCCAAGAGAAGAACCAACTCTAGTAATTTATGTGGTTTCAAATTATATCAGACGTTGCCTTTTTGATAGAAATGGTGTTTGTTGATGTGCACAGTTTCCCATTAGATCATAACATGCTGTTGTACATCCAAGGTCAAAGGTCTTTTAATCCATATTTGGCGTTGTTCTGGGACTGATAAGTGGCAGTGTGAATTAGCGTAGGATATAACTATATCCGACGTAATGTGCTTTAAATCCGACAATTTGTTCACACAGTCGGACTTAAATTACGTCGGTAATAGTATCGGATATAGGTGACAGTGTGAATGAGCGTCGGATATAAAAACAAATTACTATATCCGACGTAATGTGCTTTAAATCCGAAAATTTAAGGCTGAAGATGACCAGGGTTAAGAGCTGTTAAGACCGATCGAAACGTTACGTCCGGTAATAGTAATTGCCTGTGGACATGCAGCACTACTGGGCTGTCGGATATAACTGTGAGTATATCACTCGCGCAAAATTTTAAGCAGAGTCATAGGCGTAGATCCCGGGGGGATGGTTTGATAAATCCCCCCAATATTTTGCCAGGGGGGATGGTCTATACAATCACCCCCCCGATGTTAACGCCTGATAATGGGTTTCTGACCAAATTAACCTCATACAAAAAAGCTTTGGGAGGAGATGGCCACGCTATTACATGACAAGAGGGGATTCCCCATACATGCCATACGGTCGGCTGAGCAGATACATGGTAAGATAAAGGCACTGAAAACTCTCCATCGCACCCTCCATGATCGGGTAAAAAGTTCAGGCGCAGGAGCAATTGACCATCCTTATTGGGATGACCTACACGAGTTTCTAGGGGGGTAGGAAATGTAAACCATCCAGAGGGCTCAGTGGGGGGGGGGGCAGTATAGCCCTGGAAGTAGATGGAGATGACATTTATTAAGCCATAAGCATGATAACATGATATTTTTGTCATTTATCAAAGATGTCCACCATGTAGGGCCTACATGTATAAAATGCGATATATAGCTAAGTCTACTGTAAAATGGGACTACTTTGTCAAACTAAAATAATAAAAATAACAATAACAATAACAATAACAATAACAATAATAATAATAATAGTAATAGAACCTACATAAATACAAAATTGGTCTGAATTTTGGAACTTTTGAATTTGCATTTTTCTTACATGACATACATAGCGCATTGTCTGTAATTTTTTCTAAAGAGGGGCGTTTATTGAAAGTGAATTTTCAGTGAAAAAATTTAAAATCGGATTAAAATTTCTGATGATGCACATGTAAAAAGGAGGGATTTATGACCGGTAATAGGCTTATCGGACATAACACGTCGGACATACGCTGGCGAAGTTACGCAATTTATCGGATTTATTACCATAGCAATAGGTGAAAACAATTTTGAACACTAGATTGAATACAATACTGGTCTTTTCAAAGATACTAATCTTACAGGTGCAAGTAATCATCATGATTCACCTATTGCTATGGTAGTTAATCCGATTATTACGTAATTTCGACAGCGTGTAGCGCTATTGCCGACAAATGTGGACGCGCTAAGGGATTAGCGGAAATATTTAATTCGATCGGACATAAGCCTAGATAAAATATTACCGGTAATAAGTGCATGTGTGAACACAGCTATAGATGGAATAAAATACTGGTCTTTTCAAAGATACTTATCTTACAGGTGCAAGTAATCATCATGATTCACCTATTGCTATGGTAATTAATCCGATTATTACGTAACTTCGACAGCGTGTAGCGCTATTGCCGACAAATGTGGACGCGCTAAGGGATTAGCGGAAATATTTAATTCGATCGGACATAAGCCTAGATAAAATATTACCGGTAATAAGTGCATGTGTGAACACAGCTGTAGTTACACAATTTGAAACATTGAGGCCGTTCTATTTTTCAAAGATCATTTAACTGTTAAAATGTAGTGGAATATATCACGCATTGATAGGTAGCAGGTGGAGCAAATTTTGTCAGCATTTTTTGTTGCCGTTTGTTCGCAGTGCCTATTTATCTAAAAAAAATAAGAAAATTAAAATTAAATTTTAAAAAATTCACAATATTCGTTCGTAAAATGGGGTCAAAATCCAAAAACATTTCTTGACCCTTGTTCCCATAAAAGTGGGAGCAGAAATCAAGATTCGAACAAGTACCATTCACCATTCAAGGCGCACCCTCTACTGACTGAGCTAACGGGTCAGACAATAGAAGGATGTAATTTTGAACTGAAGAATATTAAACAAATATGAAGAAATTACAATGTTATAAAAAGATTTACCAAAATGAGTTAGGTATAACGTATGAATCGATTTACAAATTAAGTCCAATGGCACTTTGAGAAAGAATACCCGAAGAAACCCCAAAACATTTGCTGTTCTAGCAACTAACCTAGTGACCTAAAGTATTGGGTCATGTCAAGATATTTTTTTCTGAGGCATTATGTCCAGGTTGCTCAATTTAACATACACGTATCCTTAATGCTGTTGAGATTTTACAAGAATGGCGCTCTCACATTTTTAAGAATCCAAAAGCGCCATTTGGCGAACGTTTACGGTACTCCTTGAAGAGTAAATGTTGAGTAAAATAATTGCTCAACTCATGTGGTAAATCTTACTCAACCTCAGTTGAGTACCATTTTACTCTTATTTTGAGTCAAAGGGGGAATACTCGACCCTGGATTTATCATAGAGTAAAATTTACTCAGCGAAAGCCTAGTAAAAGTCTGAACCCAATTCTTTGTAAATGTCTAATCAACAAGATGAGTAAACAATTCATCGACTGTGGCGTGTAGTGATTTTTGGTCATTTTTTTTTTTAAATTGGCACATATGTTTTTAATGATGTTCTCTTTCATTTATCTAAGTCTCATCAGTCAAAATTAGCTAATTAAGTAGTAATTAATACATTAAATGTGGCGTATAGTTACAAAGTGAAATTATATGTTTTCCAAAGTGGCGTATCGACCATACGCCACTTCTTATACACATTTTATAATTAAAAATATCGGCAAAAATGAAAAACATTGTATGTCATAGTGGCATTCACCTCGCTACATGTCATAGTGACGTATCGGACCTATACGCCACTATGGAATAAAGCCTACGAAAGGTATCTCCATAGGGATTACACGGCGATCGAAGTGACGTAAGGTTAACGTTGGGTTAGGGTATTGTGTTTTGCGTGTTTTCCATAGTGACGTATAGTTTTGTACTTATTGTTTACAATTTACAAAATATAATGAATTTCTGATTTACACAACTCGCTTTTAAATTGGCATTTCTTCAAACCCAAATTTTCTCGAAAAGTTGTTTATTCGCGGTGCCCCACTTATAAGCCACTATGGAATACAGCCGACGAATAAATCAGCCTTGATGGAGTACAATTTACTCAAGTATTTAGTATTTTCCTTTTTATTGTCAAAAAGAGTAAAATTTTGCTCATATCTGGGAATTGTTTTTGCAGTGTACAATTACGTTATGAGAGCTGAATAAGCTACATCTATGTTAAGAAAGTTAACTAATATCAATTCCAAGCGTTGCGAAATGATGCAAAATGCCTTCGTACAAATTTATTCTTAATGTAGCAGTCAAACATGTATATATTAATAGCACAAGGGGATCGGAATAGCATAATGGCAAACTATATTTGGTAAGCGAATGATTTAGGTAGGAGAGACTTTTCCAAACCACCCTAATTTCCTAATTGGAATATGCAAACTTCGCGCTGCGGAATTATATGCGCACGGGAGCATTTTGGGGAAACTCTGCGAGTTTAGTAATCTGAAATATTAAATTTTCTACTAATGTAAAGGCGGTAAACTAACAATTATTATCAGTATCCATTTGAAAAAAAATCTTGAGCATTGTCTCTTTATTCCAAATTTTCTGACAGTAAGTCACGTTGCGGAATGATATATTTAATCGTAAAAAAACAAGGAACACCTCAGAAAAAAGTAAGTTTTCAGAAAATATAGCCATTTATCTTCAATATGAGACGAAAATCACATACTTAACATGATTTTTGAATTTTGACAATTTGGGCGAGCTTGCCTACAGACTACAGCTATAATTGGAAAGTTGACTAGACTGCAGCTATGCTATGGTAGTTGGCTATGCTGCGGAATGATACGCGCACGGGAGCATTTTGGGCAAACTCTGTGAATTTAGTAATCAGAAATATTAAATTTTCTACTAATCTAAAGGCTATAAACTAACAATTATTATCAGTATCCATTTGAAAAAAAATCTTGCGCATAGTCTCCTTATTCCAAATTTTCTGACAGTAAGTCACGTTGCGGAATATTGCTATGAGTAAAATCCCATAGCAAATGAAAATCTATACATTTGAGTAAATTTGGTTTAGCTTCAAAATAGCAAAATTTTGCGCGCGCTTCGCGCACAATTGAACCAAAAACTTATTATGTCGCCAAAAGGTGCTGGATTGACTATATTTGATTTTTTTCCAACTCCATCCCCCCCAATGTCAAAAAGTAATCTACGCCACTGAGCAGAGTAATTTACTGCGTGATGTTATTATGGCTGCAGTTGCAAATATTAATATAAATAAACGCAATAGAGGGGTCAATTGGAATGACAAGGGAACATTGGCTATCCTCAAAATTTGGAGAGACACGGAAAGTATTTCTGGGATAAAAAAAAAGTTTTGGGAGGAGATAGCCACGCTATTACATGACAAGGGGGGATTCCCCACACACCGACATCGCCTGGCTAATAATTACTTGGTACAGCAGGGATACTAAAATAAATACCCGGGATCGATACACGTGAATTTGATATGCACGAGTTTGATATGAGAAGAAAATCTTTGGATACCGGTGTAGAAAATGATGAATATCTCCCGTAAATGATTTCGTATAAAGAAACCAGATGTGGTTCCTTGCACATGAATATATATTTTGAACAGATATGATAGTCGTTAGCGTGCGCTTTGAGACAGTAGCTTGCGTCTTGAGTCAAAAACTGACAATAATTCCGCAATAATTCTGATTTATATGTGCTGAATTATATAGCGCAGTGTATAGGCCAATTGTGAAGGTTGTCTAAAAGTATAGGACCTATGGCATACCATGCTTGACTGACACACAGCGAGGTTAGTCACCGAGCTAATCGGGGCTATTGTCAGTAGCCTTAGTCAGATGTCCTTCAGTCTATTATGCGACTGAACTATTAAACAGGTCGATATGTATAATGGCCATGCGTGGCGGAGGATTCAATCTACCTTGGCGATTTCTGCCATGAAGATATCGGGGCGATGACACTGTGCCCCATACGGTCGGGGGAGCAGATACATGCTAAGATAAAGGCACTGAAAACTCTCCATCGCACCCTTCATGATCGGGTAAAAAGTTCAGGCGCAGGAGCAATTGACTGATGCCTGTATTGGGATGACCTAACGGTGGGGGTCATAAAATCTTTGCTGACGAAATAGGGGAGGTCGCAATTTTATTGAAGCTGACTTTTTGTAAATTTGGGACCCCCCCCCAAGAAAAAAAATAGCATGATGATGGGAGTCATTGTTATTTTTTTATTTTTGTCTTTTTTTTATTGCACTCTATTTGAAAGTGCATATTAATGATAAATATGAGTATATTTTTTCAGTGTTTGTTAATATGAAAGAAAAAATTATATCCAGTAGAGTAGTATAATTAGAGCACAGTGTATTGATGTTGATGATATTTAATATTATGACTTACACGTTAAATACATGCTGTGGTGCAACACTATACCAAATCACGCCTATAATCATGTTGTAATTTATCTCATCATCTCGAAATTATGTTGTCACTTATGTCGTCATTTATCTCGTCATCTCGAAATTATGTCGTCATCTCAAAATTATCTCATCATCTCGAAATTACCGGGTATGTCGTCACTTATGTTGTCATTTATCTCATCATCTCGAAATTGTGTCGTCATCTCGAAATTATCTCATCATCTCGAAATTATGTTGTCACTTATGTTGTAATTTATCTCATCATCTCGAAATTATGTTGTCGCTTATGTCATCATTTATGTCGGCATCTCGTCAAGTCGTCAACTCGTCATGTCCCTTCAGAGCTTCCGTAAAGTTTGATATAATTATGAAAATACGTTCTAATATATTGTGCTTTAATTTGCCTTTTTTTTAGCTTCGCAGCTCCCATATGTGCCAGGTCTCGGGGATATGGGAAGACCAGTCATAATTGATATGGCAACCCACCACGACGAGTACCAGAAACTATTTAAATCGTGTGGGTTTAATCTTCTAGCCAGTAACATGATGTCTTTGAATAGGACGTTACGTGACTTTCGCCAACAGGGGTAATTTCATATTTATTTATTTATTTATCTATTTATGTATTTAACAACAAGTTAGACTATCTTATTTATTTATTTATTTATTTAGTTAGTTAGTTAGTTAGTTAGTTAGTTAGTTAGTTAGTTAGTTAGTTAGTTAGTTGGTTAGTTAGTTACCGGTATTTTGCTTGTTATATACGCTCCTTTTATATTTTTATCTACATGACTTATTTATTGCTGTGTAGCAAATTGTGTTCTGAAATGAGTCAATTGCAATATTGCAATTTTAAGTGTTTAATATCATGTATTTTGATATTTTTTTAATATTGTAATTTTCATGTAATTCAGCTGTTGCTTAGGGCAGCGATATGAATAAAATAAACATTACCACAATAAAGGAGTATTTCGTGATCCTTTTTATGACATTTTCCATAGTCATCCACAAAAAAGCTTATTTCCAAAATTTCAGTTGATTCCGATTTTGCGTTTGCGAGTTATGCACGTGTATTACACTGGTCCGTAGACAATGTGTTGTAATTTCGTTCTGTACAGAACGTAATTTAAATTTCACGATATTTTTGCTAAACGAGTTAATCGGCAAGAAATATTTTGTACATTAACATTATGTTACGAAATGCCCTTTTAATATATGTATATATAAATAAATTTCAGGTCAGTTTTAACCACTGTAATCCATTCTATTCTTTGGCATACATCTTTGGCAAAACCTGGAATATATCTGGTAGCATATAGAGGGGATGTAACATGTGGCACAGTGACATCGCCCCGATATCTTCATGGTAGAAATCGCCATGGTAGGTTAAATCCACAGCCACCCATGCCCATTTTATTCGGACCTTATGAGATGCATAATTAGCGAAGTGACCTGACTAAGGCTACTGACAATAGACGGGGTAATTGATTTCTCGCTGTGTGAGCAAGCTTGTATACGACATAGCGGTCAATGGTTATGGTCTCCACTTGAGTGAGTGCCGCTATAGCCTGCTGCGCGCTGTAGTCCATACAGGACCAACGCAATATAAAATTAAGAGTTTTGGTCAAATTTTGAGTTCAAAGCGCACGGCCAATTTTCAAAGCGCACGCTAACGACTATCATACCTGTTCAACACGTATTTTCAAGTGCATGAGACCACATCTGGTTTCTTGAGAAAAATTCATTTACGGGAGATATTCATCATTTTCTAACGCAGTATCCGAAGATTTTCGTCTGATATCAAAATCGTGCATAGCAATTCACGTGTATCGATCCCGTGTATTCATTTTAATGTCTCTGCTGCACCAAATAATTATTAGCCAGGCGATGTCGGTGTGTGTGGTTTTTTTTTTGGTTTTTTTTGACACAGACTGTACTAAGTCCAAGCCTATATTATGTTCCACAGATGTACATCATTGAAGTACCCCAAGATCCTGCCTAAAACATCGGTTGTAATAATATTCCATAACGAACCTTGGAGTACTCTTTGGAGGACAGTTCACAGCATCATCAACCGTTCACCACCGTGCATGCAGGAAATTGTCCTTGTCAACGATGCTAGTGATGAAGGTGGGTTCCAAACACAAAATATTTCATTGAGTCAAAAATCGAATAAATAACTCAAAAAATGTAACTACCCCCCTTAAACAATGGCATTATTCAAAAAGGGACTATTGTATTACAAATCTGTAAACTGCGTTGGAATTTTAAGTAGAATTTATTTCTGCGCATTTTGACACCTCATTTGATACGTTAGCCCAGAAAACAATAAAACACTGGTCAATTTAATGTAGTGAGGTCCAGATTTGAGAGTTGCACATTTATAAAATACAAAAACACTCAGATATCATTACACAGATTTCCTTCCATTATACTGAATACAAAATCAATACAATTAATGCAACTTTCAAATCTTGGGTTACATTGATTTAAATGTACGCTGTGACGTCGATATGTAGTCAATTACTACAAAATGGGGTGTTTGTGCAGAAATAAATTCTGCTTCCAACGCATTTTACAGAATGCAGTTAGAACGCTGGACAACCGATTCTTTAGAAATGCATAGTCGCGCTAAAAGTCGATCGATACATGTTAAAATCAGCACAATTCAGAGATACACCTTTTTGCTATGAAATTTATTTTCTCGTTCAAATATAAAGCAATATGTGTTTTTTTTTCAGTAATGTCAGTTAAAAACATAGTGCTTAGATAAACATTTTTTTTAAATCCTGGTGTTGAAATTAAGCATCAAATTTTGTCTTTTAGTGTGATATTTTTTATTTTTATAGGCCTTTAGTTCGCCCGCGAGCTTTTTACGGAATTCATTTTTTAGCGTCTCAATCTAATATAGTTTGCTAAAGAAAGATATTTACCACCTCTGTAAGGCACATCGTGTGGGTCTATATATTATAGTTTTGTCAGAATTTTCGTTTTTATTTTACGCTTTTTCCCTTCATGCTCCGAAAATGTCAAACTCAGCACTTTATCTCGAGAGCAAACAGCAGAAATAATCGATATTTCCATTGTTGTCAACCAGGTCCCTTTTCCATTGAAAGGTGAATTTTGTATGACCCCCCCATCGCGGGTTGGCATTTTCATTACACCCTTCAGACTTGTGTTCGGGTTTGTTTTTAATTAGACATATAGGCCTATTTGTCATAATTTGGCGCTATAGGACCTACTTTCTAAATGTATAGCTATAGCCGTGCTATATAAATATTATTATGTACCGGTATGTAATATTATGTAGGCCTATGGGGGTGGGGTGGGTGCAGAGGTGTGTGACGTGGGTAGTGGGGTGTATGTAGGGATGGTAGGGGTGGTACTCAACACATTTTAACCATGACTTACAATGCAAGGCTCATCGTTGCCGTAAATGTCTTTTCCTTTAGGTCATTTAATAGGTTGTTATAAACTTCCATGTTTAACCTTGTATTGTTTTGGCTGCTTCATGACTTTCGGTGGGTTTCCAAAAGCAATTTCAAACAAACACAAACAAAAGGTACTATACCCAGTCACCTTCATGACAATTGAAACACTAGGTCAAGTAATAACAGCTATTCTGTTTTTAGGCAAGCAATTTTTAATGAATTGCTTGAACAGGTTTTTCTTTAAAAACAAAAACCTGGTTAAATTAACAATAAAAATGAATTATTCTTTTAAGGAACAATCTCTTCCGATGAGGAACTCAAAGCGCGTAAAAAACGAAACAAACATAAAGACAATCAATTTACAAAGATTGGTTTTAAGCTGGCGTTTAAATAACGAAAAGTCTGGTAATGTTACGAAGGTTATTTGGAAGTGTGTTCGAAACAGTTTGCTTGATAAAACATACAGCGTAATATTTATGTTTTGTAAATGAAAGTTTTGTTTAAAATATTGCCCAATTGCATGTAAGATTGTTGATTTTTTTTTACCAACTGTTGGGCAAAGTTGTTTTGAGGAGAAGCAAATTTCAACACATTGGTCCGATGATCACGGTGATGATGAAATCAAATAATTAATCACTCACGTGATGAAAGATCTTCATCATGCTGGGAATTTCTTTGCTATATTGAAGTTCTGGCAACACTGTAGCCAGGCCGGGCACCCAGAGATATCGATCCACAATGCTAGTATTAGCCTAAGATTTCACGCGTGGATTTTGAAAAATTTCAGCCGGCAGTAAAAAATGGTGGAATCTGAAAAATGGGACTACTTTGTAAAACTAAAATAATAATAATAATAATAATAATAATAATAATAATAATAATAATAATAATAATAATAATAATAATAATAATAGAACCTACATAAATAAAAAATTGGTCTGAATTTGGGAACTTTTGAATTTGTATTTTTCTTACATGACATACTCACCGCATTGTCTGTAATTTTTTCTAAAGAGGGGCGTTTATCGGAAGTGAATTTTCAGTGAAAAAAATTTAAAATTGGGTTACATTTTCTGATGGTGCTCATGTAGAAAGAAGGGATTTATGACCGGTAATAGGCCTATCGGACATAACACGTCGGACATACGCTGGCGAAGTAACGTAATTAATCGGAATAATTACCATAGCAATAGGTGGAAACAATTTTGAACATATCGCGCTGTACTACAAGCAGGTTACATTCATCACCTGTGTATGTCTGCAATCACAGATTGAATACAATACTGGTCTTTTCAAAGATACTTATCTTACAGGTGCAAGTAATCAGCATTATTCACCTATTGCTATGGTAGTTAATCCGATTATTACGTAACTTCGCCAGCGTATAGACTCTGGTATAGCGCTATTGCCGGGACGCGCTAAGGGATTAGCGGAAATAATTAATTCGATCGGACATAAGTCTAGATAAAATATTACCGGTAATAAGCGCATGTGTGAACACAGCTTTAGAACTGTCCACCAGCATGGCTGCCATTTCAATTGTTATACCGTTCCGGTTGGTTTATTGCATACACTCTATACCCTAACAATTTTCAATTTGTGTTCATGAGTGCGTTGATGAACGAGGCCAATGTTTACTTGATAACATTAACTCGATCTCTGCTGCAAACCCAACAGTTTCACACATTTTAAAATTATGTGCATACTTTACCATTGTGATCGTGAAAGTAAGTGAATGTTTCAATATTCAGATAGGCCTATTGTAATCACAGTCACTTGATGCATAGCCATGTTTGATGTGATTTCTCTCCATGGAGGACGCAAAATTGATAATTTGTCTGCGGAACTTGCCAACGATATCGCGAGCTATTATTATATGAAACAATGCAAATTCCCTAATTTGGTATTAATCATGTTAATATTAATGATATGCTTTTTGAAATTAGGATCTAAATAAATTACTCAGTAGAGGTTACAGTTATTATATGCTGATATGATGCGCTGAATTTGTAATAATTGTATTTAAAACATCGATCTGTACTTTCTTCATACATTATGCACATATCAAATGCATCCTCGGCCCCTGGCGACCCGGGGATGATCCGGAATTGATATCATGTGACCCGGTATTTGACTCAAAATGAGTCCCGGGGGAGCCGGGTGTTAGCCGGGACTGGTATAAGAATTGACATCGGCCAAAACCCCGAGAAATTGGGCTGGGACTTTATCCGGGCGAGACCCGGGATTATGTCGTAACTTACCCAGGGTGTTCCAACCAGTAAAATGGGTCGTGAACATGGCCGTGGTTTACTAGTAAGGATGCCCGCATTTATGGGCCTGGTAATCCTATCACTTGGCCATGGATGTATAATAATCCACTGAGTCGCCACATTATTGTTAATACTGTTCATAATCCATTCCAAAAACAAAATCTTGGCTGCTGTTTCCAAATTTTGCAGTAGGCCATGTATCTGCTATTTTAAACAGGGCTCTAGAGTTAGCATGTTTGACCAGACCACACTGGCTTCTTATTCATGTGCAAACGAAAGCCTGCTATACGTTTATTTATGCCGAATATAATATTTTTTTAATTTTTTTTTACTCACGGTGAGTAAACTCAAGTAAATACTACAATAAACATTAATATAAAGGTTCTGAGTAATGAATGGCAAACCGCAGAGCAAGGAGATGGCAAGATGTTGCGAACTCGATGCACATAACTGCTCGCGAATTCGCAACCACACAGTGTCGACGTCCTATACGATAAATATAAATTTAATACTCCGTTGGTGAGCGACGGGCGAGTGGTATTTCACCGAACGCAATAAAGGAATTCTATCTGATTGGCTAGCAATCGATCGCTTAGGTCGTTTAGTAGTCAACTACAAACTCAAAACTGAGCAACGTATTCAATTCGATTGAAATCGATATTCTATTATTGCCGTAGATAAAGAGAGTGATAGTGTGTCAATGATGTACATTGTATTGCAGCTGGATTTTACATGCATTCCTTTATATTATTATTTTCTCAAAGAGTTGAATATGATCACAGTTTTTACACAGGATTTCAAATTTTTACCCGCAAATTGCAGTTAAACATATCCACAGCAAAATACCGGTCCTCACTAATTAGTGTATTTAATTTCCAGTAGCTGCTACGCGTAGCTGACTTTTTGCTCCGTGGAGCCAAATTGACCAATCATGATCATGTTAGAGTTTTTCATTACTCGGAGGTAAAACTGACCAATTAAGTACGACTTACTCATTACGTGAAGCGAATTTATTCATTAAGAATTTGCCAGACGAGCGTCACGTAGTTGCAAGATATCCTCGGTCACGAAAGTTATGATTCAAAAAGTAGTTTATGAAAAGTACGAACTGACTTATTATTAAGATGGACATGCACTCATAAGAAACTCATACAGTATTGTACATAACTATATAGCTAGGCAGAGTGGTGGTAAACTATGCACACAGTTCTGCGATCTGCAGTGTATCGCCGGGAGCTAATTTGTATAACTTGCGCGGTGTCCTTGCGGAATTCGACCTTCAGCAAACTGCAAACCAGTTCGGATTTACTTTATATACTAGTACTAGGCCATACATACTGTAGTTAATGTCCGTTTTCCTATACACAATACTCAGTGCGCTCACCATTGACGCGTGACCTCTACAAATAGTGTATGTTAGAAGTATAGGCCATTGCCTAGTTGACGTCACTGTGTAAAAAATAACAGGCCAATATTTAAAGTATTCTCTGAAATTCTAGAAAATATAGTTTTGTAACATGTCCTAAATTTTTAGCTAATTTAGGTGTTTGGAAATATTGGTACTTTAGTGTTTTAGGAAGGATATGTAAACGACAGATAACACCAAAAAATATGAAGAAATTATTTCTAAACCGTGTTAAGTCATTAAGCTTCTCATTTTCAAGAACGCTGGTTAACAATAAGCAGGCTATTGTCTCATTTCGTAAACAAAGCCCACAGTATTGTTACCTTGCGTTCGCTTTATAATCGTTCACCCAACTGAAACTATAATACCAGCTCATTGCTCATTGCACAGGTAAAACAGACACAAGTGCAGTGTGTATTTAACCAGAGAAGATCTGATGTAACATAGTTGAGCTGTTTTCATTGAGTGTTATCTTGGTTTAATAGCTTTTAATGGGGTTTAAGTCCTTCAAAGGTCGTGGTGAATTCTACTGTAGACATGACTGCATCATGATTATTTTAAAGTCAACAACATTCAACAATATGATCACCGTGATAGTATGACAGTATCAGTACCGTGGGTGTCAGTGATCCTGGCCTTACACAGTAGACAAACAAACAAACAAACACGCCACACACATGACACATGCATGCAAGGTAACATTGACTATACACTAATCAAACAATGGTATTGATCCTGTACAACTGGTCGTGGTTTATTTACAATCGATTCATTTAAAATCCCCATAGTAAACATTAATTTTGGCAAGAGTTTTCTCTCTCTGGAACGAGGATGCATCCACTGGCTCCGCGTAATGAAAAGATCTAACAATTTAGCTCCGCGAAGCGAAAAGTAAGCTACGCGTAGCAGCTCCACGTTGTGGCGGTTACGGCCAGCCATATATTGATCATGCGAAAATCGTAAAACATAGAATAGAAACAGTGTGGCAGGCTCTCAAAATCTCAAATTGTATGCTTAGCCTGAGTCGCACGGCCTATCTCGAACAAAATCACCATGCGTAGTTGTTGAAAAACGTGAGGATTCATCGTACTATCACGGCAATTTTAACACGATGATATAGGGATGATGACGGTGTGAACCAGAGATATGGCTACACTATATTAATTCATCGGCGTGCCGCGGCTTGAAACTACAAGCCGCAGGAGAGCCATCGAAATGCTCGAGACGACGCAGAGGTAATCGCCCCCCCTCCTCCCCGGCCCACCTGAACCCACCCAGCAACACCCCACTCGCACCCACCAGACCAACATAGGCCATGAAGACGGATAAAGTAGGTCACTGAGCAGAAAACCGAGACAACAAAAGAGTCCTGCTCTTCAGTACTATTATTTACTAAATAAGTTTTCAAATGTTTTTAAAAGACTTTGTGCCCATGTACAAGATAAAATGGTCCTTTACAGAATTTGGCAAACCAGCCCACAGGCGAGGGAAATTTACAGCAATGGTAAATTTGAAACTGTCAGTTTTGGGTGTTTCCTTTTATTGCGAGTGGTATTTCACCGAACGCAATAAAAGGAATTCTATCTGATTGGCTAGCAATCGATCGCTTAGGTCGTTTAGTAGTCAACTACAAACTCAAAACTGAGCAACGTATTCAATTCGATTGAAATCGATATTCTATTATTGCCGTAGATAAAGAGAGTGATAGTGTGTCAATGATGTACATTGTATTGCAGCTGGATTTTACATGCATTCCTTTATATTATTATTTTCTCAAAGAGTTGAATATGATCACAGTTTTTACACAGGATTTCAAATTTTTTACCCGCAAATTGCAGTTAAACATATCCACAGCAAAATACCGGTCCTCACTAATTAGTGTATTTAATTTCCAGTAGCTGCTACGCGTAGCTGACTTTTTGCTCCGTGGAGCCAAATTGACCAATCATGATCATGTTAGAGTTTTTCATTACTCGGAGGTAAAACTGACCAATTAAGTACGACTTACTCATTACGTGAAGCGAATTTATTCATTAAGAATTTGCCAGACGAGCGTCACGTAGTTGCAAGATATCCTCGGTCACGAAAGTTATGATTCAAAAAGTAGTTTATGAAAAGTACGAACTGACTTATTATTAAGATGGACATGCACTCATAAGAAACTCATACAGTATTGTACATAACTATATAGCTAGGCAGAGTGGTGGTAAACTATGCACACAGTTCTGCGATCTGCAGTGTATCGCCGGGAGCTAATTTGTATAACTTGCGCGGTGTCCTTGCGGAATTCGACCTTCAGCAAACTGCAAACCAGTTCGGATTTACTTTATATACTAGTACTAGGCCATACATACTGTAGTTAATGTCCGTTTTCCTATACACAATACTCAGTGCGCTCACCATTGACGCGTGACCTCTACAAATAGTGTATGTTAGAAGTATAGGCCATTGCCTAGTTGACGTCACTGTGTAAAAAATAACAGGCCAATATTTAAAGTATTCTCTGAAATTCTAGAAAATATAGTTTTGTAACATGTCCTAAATTTTTAGCTAATTTAGGTGTTTGGAAATATTGGTACTTTAGTGTTTTAGGAAGGATATGTAAACGACAGATAACACCAAAAAATATGAAGAAATTATTTCTAAACCGTGTTAAGTCATTAAGCTTCTCATTTTCAAGAACGCTGGTTAACAATAAGCAGGCTATTGTCTCATTTCGTAAACAAAGCCCACAGTATTGTTACCTTGCGTTCGCTTTATAATCGTTCACCCAACTGAAACTATAATACCAGCTCATTGCTCATTGCACAGGTAAAACAGACACAAGTGCAGTGTGTATTTAACCAGAGAAGATCTGATGTAACATAGTTGAGCTGTTTTCATTGAGTGTTATCTTGGTTTAATAGCTTTTAATGGGGTTTAAGTCCTTCAAAGGTCGTGGTGAATTCTACTGTAGACATGACTGCATCATGATTATTTTAAAGTCAACAACATTCAACAATATGATCACCGTGATAGTATGACAGTATCAGTACCGTGGGTGTCAGTGATCCTGGCCTTACACAGTAGACAAACAAACAAACAAACACGCCACACACATGACACATGCATGCAAGGTAACATTGACTATACACTAATCAAACAATGGTATTGATCCTGTACAACTGGTCGTGGTTTATTTACAATCGATTCATTTAAAATCCCCATAGTAAACATTAATTTTGGCAAGAGTTTTCTCTGGAACGAGGATGCATCCACTGGCTCCGCGTAATGAAAAGATCTAACAATTTAGCTCCGCGAAGCGAAAAGTAAGCTACGCGTAGCAGCTCCACGTTGTGGCGGTTACGGCCAGCCATATATTGATCATGCGAAAATCGTAAAACATAGAATAGAAACAGTGTGGCAGGCTCTCAAAATCTCAAATTGTATGCTTAGCCTGAGTCGCACGGCCTATCTCGAACAAAATCACCATGCGTAGTTGTTGAAAAACGTGAGGATTCATCGTACTATCACGGCAATTTTAACACGATGATATAGGGATGATGACGGTGTGAACCAGAGATATGGCTACACTATATTAATTCATCGGCGTGCCGCGGCTTGAAACTACAAGCCGCAGGAGAGCCATCGAAATGCTCCGAGACGACGCAGAGGTAATCGCCCCCCCCCCTCCTCCCCGGCCCACCTGAACCCACCCAGCAACACCCCACTCGCACCCACCAGACCAACATAGGCCATGAAGACGGATAAAGTAGGTCACTGAGCAGAAAACCGAGACAACAAAAGAGTCCTGCTCTTCAGTACTATTATTTACTAAATAAGTTTTCAAATGTTTTTAAAAGACTTTGTGCCCATGTACA
Source organism: Amphiura filiformis (assembly GCF_039555335.1). NCBI lineage: Eukaryota > Metazoa > Echinodermata > Ophiuroidea > Amphilepidida > Amphiuridae > Amphiura > Amphiura filiformis. Next base: position 42,709,821 of record NC_092631.1, on the reverse strand, counting down.
AGATAAAATGGTCCTTTACAGAATTTGGCAAACCAGCCCACAGGCGAGGGAAATTTACAGCAATGGTAAATTTGAAACTGTCAGTTTTGGGTGTGATATTATGATTAAAAACTAAGTTTTCTGAGTGACGTGTGTTTACAGACCAATTGCTGAAACCAAAAGCATTACAATTTAATATACAAGTACAGGCAAAACATATAGACAAATATTTCCTTCTGTTGCTAAGATCCATGATGTTGAGTTGTTTAAGACGCTCCCCATATGATTGATCCCCCCCGACGTTGACCCAATATGAACCTGGTGGCACGACGTTGAATATGTGATTTTTGCGATAAACAAACCAAACAGGGGAACAGAAATCAATAATAGGTAAAACAAGGGAACGATACAGCGTAAGGAGGATATTTTGATTTTGATTTCCAACCACAGTTCTAAGAAAACATAACAATCTATTGCACTTGTTGGTTACATAAGATACATGCACATTCCATGTGAGGTCAGAAGAAATCTGAACCCCAAGAAGACGAAGACTGTTAGCTTGAGAAAGCTTAGTATTTGACACAAGATAAATTGGAGAAGGCTTATTTTTACGACGGGTAATACATATAACCTGACACTTTTGGGGATTTAGTTGGAGAGCATTTTTCTCTGACCACCAGTGAAGTGTAGTATGATCATTCTGAAGAATTTCAATATCAGAATCATTGGTAATTGTGCGAAATAAAAAGGTATCATCCGCGTATTGAACGCGGGGCCTTACCAGGGGCAACCAAAGACATATTATATCTAAAAATAATATGCACCAGATATACTCTTCCAGAAGTACGCTACACTGGTCGTCAAGTGAACAACATGCCATTTATACGGGAACTTATTCCCCTTGCCATTGAAGTTTTCACAGAACGCGATTTTATGATCACACACAAAAGTATATACCAAGTTTGACGTTTGGAACAAAGAAATATTTAACTAATTCAATCACTAATTTTCAACAAAATGTGGTGGTTTTTTACCCAAACCAATTTGATTTCTAATTATTAGTCTTTTAACTACACCCGGGTAACTACACAATACATAACTATTATTCTTAAATTGACGTATTTTTGTTCATAATTTACTGCTTACTATAGATTTTCGCGTTCACATCGACTTCTAGAGGCTTTGATGACAGAGTGGTTTGACACAATCTTCTATAATCATCTAAACGCTTAGCTGAACTGTATTTCGTAAACTCTCTATTATTGACCCATGAGCCAATCGAACTCGAATTCATGGACCGAACCTGTGTCAGTTTTATGTCAATCTTGATAGACTAGAACTATACACGGAATAATATTTATTATGTTATGGTTTTATCTATTAAAGCGATTCTTCTACCATCAAAGCTGAATGACTATGCTAGGAAGCTGAACTTCGACATTAATCTATTTCAAATGGAAACGCGAATTGGTTTGGTGAAAGCAAGAAATCTGGGAATGGCGAAAGCGACGGGCGAAATTTTAGTGATAATTGACTCTCACTGTGAAGTGACTGAAGGCTGGTTGGAACCATTGGTATATAGGATAGTACAAGACAGGTAAAAATATCGAGAATTTAATTTTTATTTAGTAGAGTATGGTCGATGAGTCTCGAAAATTATCTCATTCTTCCTCCAGCTCGAAAATCTGATATTTCGAATTTAAATACCAAGACATAATGTTAGTTTGTATAATAGGGTAGCATCGTCGAGTCTGGAAAATTCTCGCATCTTCCACTTCCATATTGTTATTTCATACTACCCTCGCATATGGTCATTTTCACAGTAAAGGGTGTAACTTTTGATTTTTAGGGTCAAAATTTCAAACCACTTAAATATGTTTCTGTTTACTGTAATCATGCATAGAAGCAACTTAAATTCCAGTAAAATAGTGTTTCAAGGCTTAAACCTTTTGATTTCTGATAAAAAATTTGACATTTCCATAACATTTTGGTTAAAATCTAAGAAAAAAATGTATTTTACATAAGCTCAGAAAATTATGACATGAAAGCTGGAATACATGTGAAATCCCATTCCAAAGTATTAGTCAACAGATATAAGTTAAATTTTATACCATGTTTTGCTATGTTTGTAATTGCAATTTTGAAAATTTTTAACATCAAGGGTCATTTGCAATGGAAATTTCCCAACCTTAAACATATTTTTTAAGTTTTAATTGGGTTCCTAAAATAATTTAAATGTCTAACTTCATGTACAAATACTACTTGATGAAAGGAACCTCCCAGCCAAGTTTCACAGAAATTGGAGTTATTTTTTAGAATTGGCAATTCAAGCGATTTGTGTTTCGGAGGCTTCAGTTAACAACACAGGTGATCATAAAAGTAAAATATTTGGCTAACTACTAGAAGTTGACATGAAAAAATAGGTAAAAAATATCACAATTACCAATTTTCATGCTTTGCTTCTAAGTATTGAATTTCAGTTGTGACAAAAATTAAATTATCACAGCAAGTCATTTTTTTTGTTTCGGAGGCTTCATGTTAACAATGGTTAAACATTGCAGAAGTGGTTTTTTTGAAAACAACACTGTTGGGATCATCTAAGCTGTTATTTTCTTGTGTGTATTGAATCAATGATTCTATGCGGCAGATATTGTAGATTTATAACATGGTAATTTTTTCACCCATTTGTTAAGTATGGTGTTATTTGCATGTGAAGCCTCCGAAACGGGCTTTCTTGGATATCAGTATATTTTTCAAGCATTAACCATAATATCAATTTTTTTTAATTTATGACATTCTGCACATATCATGCAACAATTACAATGCAGATATCAATATGGAACATATCAATTTAGATATGCATAGATGATAATTAAGCTTACTGTTGTTTCGGAGGCTTCATTTGTTTCGGAGGCTTCAATTGTTAACGGAAAGTTTGTATTGGGTCCCATTTTCAAACGGTGATATATATCTCCATGATTTAAAAACAAGTGACTTGAGGATCTACTTTGCTACATTTTGATAAATAGATTGGATGAGCTCTCTTATTTATATTTGCCCAAGCTTGCTGAACAGTTTGTTTCGGAGGATTCAAAAAAGTTAACGGAAAATCGGCTCTTTGAAGTCAAGATTTTATAAAAATTTTAAAAGCTTGCAAATCAACTAATTTTTGTTACCCATTTCAAGTTAAGATATCAACTGTTATGAATCAAGAAGAAGTGAAGAAATAACCAAGAATTATGAACCAAAGCTATACCCATTAAGTTTGTTAACAATTGTTAACGGAAAATGAAGCCTCCGAAACGACAAATATCGAAGTCCGGTTCTCAAAAATACAGGGCTGTTCACAATTAAATCTAATGTGGCAGTGTTTACTGAACATATGACCGTACTTTCAGGATAAGAAAAATTATCCATGAACTAACTGAAGAAAACACAGGGTTTTACAAAATGTTACTATTTTTTACAGTTTTTCAAAATGGCAATATTAGGTACATTTAAGCCTGCTAAAACTGAACGCAGTAACTCCCGAAGATGATTATGCTACCCAAGGTAGCTGCTAACTAGATGACTTATGTGGCCAAAAATCATGGAATTCTGTGGCTTTATTAAAAACTACGGATCAAAAT